>NC_092497.1:25644888-25657388 GCF_047495875.1 Pithys albifrons albifrons
CATACTAACAGCAAAAAGAAAGATGAGACTGACCTACTTTGGTGCTTTTTTTAAATTCTTACAGTATTTTTTCCTATATTTATGCTATTCCTGTTCTTGAGTATTCATTTGAAGGAAGGCAACTACTCAAGGCAAGTTCTGGATGAATTTTAATACTCTGTGAGAACCCAAAGTCTGGGAATCCCTGAATTTTAAATATCTCAGTATTAACCTACAGATCTGTGACTTATCTGCACAGGGTCAAATTCCTGCATTCTCTAACTTAAATACTCCCAGGATCTTTTAAGAATATTGCCATTCAATTTCAAGAAAAACCTACAGTTCAAAACACATTTAAAATAATCAAATAAAAATGCTTCTTAAAGGATTTACTAAAAGAGTTTAGATTATATATTTTACTAACACTGGAACAAAATTCAGTCATCTCCTTTCATTATCTTTGGTAGACTAATGGATGGGCAGGTGAGACTTCGAATGCCCTTTTGTATCTTTAAATTACATGTTTGGCATATCAAAATTATTTATGTAATTCTACTTCACTGACATGAATTTTCATGAAAAAAGATTTACAGTTGCCTGATAAGTATCCAGGGAGACAAATTTTTAAATTTGTACATGGAGTAATCACATCAGAAGCACCTACATGTTCACCTAATCAGGGAGCAAAATCAGCCCACTGCAACTGGTTATAGACGCATCATACTTAGTGTGCATAGTGAGTATTTCCAGACTACTCACACTCAGACAGGTACCTCTTTAAACATCTCTACCAATACAAACTCAGGTAACTATGTAGTGAATAACTGAGAGGAAACTCTGAACGGTCTGTGACTGGTACAAGAAGTTAAATTCAGTTGATTCATGTAGCTCTGCCTTTCAGTAGCAGGACATAGGTCTCCAAAAGCACAGCATCCTGTCACTACAGAGGAACAACATGCAGGGAACATGGCAAATAGAGGAGACTGTTATGCCTTTAGTTTGCTTCTTCTTGACATTTAAAGAGGTCTTGAAACATATTTTCTTATACAAAATACAATAATAATGAGTGAAATAATGAAGTCTCAAAATGGAAAAAAGTGAAAGTTTAGGAATTTACAGACATAGAGAGTTGTAGTTTTCAAATTTTTTGTAAGAGTTTACCATTAGCATTTGCTCACATTTAACTGCAGTGATATATTACTAGTGAGACAAGGTTTATTTGATGCTGTTGTTCTGGTTAACATCCATGGACTCACCATATTATGTCTTGCTAGACACAGGCTCCAAAACAAGTCATCCAGCAGCAACAGAGCAAAAAATTGTGAGTCTTCTGGTAATTCTAAGGCAAAATCAGACAGAAATGGAGGAAGAGAGAATAAAAGGGAGAAGTGGAGGGGGGGGGGCAAATTCAATACGCTCACTATAAATTGCTTCACACATCTCTGTTACCTCAGATGTTGTTTGACACCTAGAGTGTCGCAGAAGCCCATGATTAACATGACTTCTTTGGGGTGTCTGCCTCACTGACTCTGCACACATACATATATGAGCTAATTAGAGATTCCTAATTCACATACATTATGCCAGATTTTTTTTTTGTTCTGTGATTTTCACACACAGACACAGCAAGATTTGGTTTGTACAAGATGACTTACACCAGACCAGGACATTAGGCATCTTAGTGAAAAATACAGGCAGGGGAAGGCTCCTAAAATATTAGAAGTACCTGTTTTTAGAGCTCCTGTGCTGCTGCCCTGTGTTTCTTTATGCTCCTGACTTCTCCATTCCTGAGTCAAGCTGTTTTACCTTATTGGGTTTTTATCAAGTCCTAGCAGTTTCCTCTGAAAAATACAGAGAAATTTTCTTCATCATGTGGGCCTTACTGCTGGTTTTGGACATGAAAATCATAAATGTCATTCGTGTCATGTGCCAAAGTCAGCATTTTCACTAGCTATCTGGGGAGATACTACATTTAATTCAATTTCTGTTTTCCCTATGTATTTTATAATAACTTGAAACACTATTTGAAATGTTATCCACATGTTTTAAACTGAATTTTTTTCATTAATCCACCCTCTTAGGTCCGTATTTTTAAAGATGTACAAAGTACATCTTGAAAGAAATGAAAGTAGTATATTTAGATCCCTTTTATGTTGAACACCTAATACTTTTTGTTTTCAAAGCAAGTAATCAGTAGTTGCACAAATCGTGCTATGCACCATTAGCACATTGTTTTCAATATAATACTCTTGATTGCTGTTCTGATATGATGAATCTCTCATCATATGTATTCACCTGTAGACCTAGGACTATAGGGACAAGTTAGGGGTCTTAGAGGTAGGATCAACTTGGTACATTTATCTCCCCAGGAAGGAGTACTAGAAGTAAAACTTTCTCGTGTTCTGCCTCTGTAGTTTTGAAAAAGCATGTTGTTTGATGAGGCCTTCATTTTACCCTTTAACTAAGTAAAAAGCTGAATGCAGATACAAGGATGCTCCTTTTAGAAACATCTTCAATTTGTTAAGTCTTTTGATTCATCCTCTTGGTTCTATGCCAAGAATAAGAGAGAGTTTCAGTGACAGTTTAATCTCAGCCACTGGCACATTTTCCTCATTCTGGTGAGGGCAGCAAAGAATAGGAGGAGATCTTACTCTAGGAGAAGGCAGTGGTTATTTAATCTGTGGTTAGTGCAGATTGCAGGCAGCCAGTAGGCATGAACCCCTGACCTACAGCTTGTCCCTGCTTTCCTTTTGGATGTTATCCAAGGTAAAAGAAGAAGCCAATTAAGCACCCACTTAAGGACTCACACTGGGATCTGTGTCTGGAAATCACTGCTACCAAAGGACAGGGTATTATTTGCAAGAAAAAAAATTACAAACGTGAAAAGTATAGAAAATGGTATTCCATGTTTTTCCTCTGTAATAAAGCTCCTTGGAAACAAGCCAGACTCTAGCTACCCAGGGCATTCTGTGGTATTAAAAGGTAAAAAGGTTGAAATACTTCATTTGCAATTACAAAACACACTTTTCCACAGCATGGTAGTGTCGTGTCCTCATTAAATGAACTGCAAGCAGCAGTTCATGACACTAGAAGATGTGGAACTTTGGCCCATTAAATACAACTGCAGAGCAGACTATTTTATTCTAGAAAAATAAAAAGCTTTCCGCAGCAACTTTAGCAAGCTAACCTCTCCTCTGCAAAAATGCATTAAAAAATGTATGCAAAAATTAATCTGACTCTGTAAGATCTTGCTGCTCTACTTAGTCTAAGCCCACAATTTCAGATACAAGGGAATAAGAAATCATAGCACTGCAGTAGCTGTGTGTCCTCATTATATTGAAATAAAATGTTATTTGGACCACTCCTGTTCCACTAGAGTGCTGTGTGTGAGAAAGTGTTCATGCTGAAACAAACAAACAGTCCAACATTGCCTTTCATGAAATTACAGTAGCTGATTTCATCCATTGGTACACATGGCAGAGAGAGATAACTAATTAACAAAGAAATCCCTATGAAAACATAATTCTAAAATATTTTGGCTTTACCTTTCAGCAGATGGACTGCTAGAGATGCTACAGGAAAATGAATCAAGCCAACTGACTTGTGGGGTTTTTTTGCTTTTCCCCCCCACCCATAACACGGATATTTTTGTCCCCATATTAATAAATCTGAAGAAAAACCAGCATTAATATATGTAAAATAACAGTCCAATAACGTTAGGCTGCAGTGTCCACAGTTAAGCTTGATGTTTCAGAAATGCTGAGCATCAAGCAGTTTCCACTAATTTCCTTCCTGGGAAGGGGCCACACAGAACACAAATGAAGGTGGGTGGAGCTGCCACCACTTAGGCATCTGGAGAAGAAGGCGAGTGAGAGAGTTCATTTAGGCCAACTGATCATATAACCAAACATTTTCAGCCAAAAACTTCAATGAGGAGAACAATTCTTTTGTTTCCAAAACACCTTTTATTTTCCATATTAAATGGACAAGACTACATATTGCTCAGATATGTCACTGGAAACCAAGAGAGATGTGCTCTAACCCCTGATGCATGGCTCAGGACAACCAGCCCAGGTATTGCTTGCCATGCTCAGCTTTCCTATGGAAGCAGCCTGCCATGGTAGAAAATGTGGAGGCCTGCTCTCCACAGTCACCATTCTACTAGGATGTTGTGGGCTCCACCTCTTTGGCAACTGAGGGACTCAGAGGGAGCTAAGTGGAACATACAACCAAGTGCCCTTATTCCCTCTTCCCCTAAAATGTAAAGCTGAAGGATCATGTCTTACTTTCTTTTGCCTTCAACAGAGTTGTTTTTTGAAGTTACAAAGAGTAAGATGGGAAATTTCTGTAACTACTCCTGTTTTCCATACACTGTTACCCCTCGTAGTTTGGCGAAAATTTAGAGAGCAAAGCTAAGGGACACCCATGTGTGAGGTACTTACTTCTGGGTTATGGTCAGACAGAACTCACTTCTTCGGGGCAAGCAAGAGACTGGCAAACACAGGTCCTGGATGGATGCATTCAGAGGAGGGCTAGTGATTTTAGGAAGATCATTCTGTTTTCTATGACCTGTTCCAAATGACTTACGTATCTTAGAGTGTCTCGCATCTTTCTGATCTTGTTCCTAACACTTGTAACAGGAGATTCCTTTCTGCAGACACAGATTGCTATTAGAAACCTACAGCTAGATTGCCACAATTTGGTGAAGGCCCATCTATTTCTTCACTTCTGCAGGCACCTGGTACCCTTCACTCAGTGTGAATTGTGGAGTTCTCCAGATCACCCACTTTCAAGCTTACAAGGCACATCCAGTGAAGAAGTCTCGGGCAATGCCCCACAGGGACCAAGGTTTACACAATTATGTGCACTTTAACACGATACTTTCGAAAAAGCTTCAGATAGATGACACGAGAACCAAGAGGTTCTAAAGCCTCCTGAAAACCACCATGCACTTGCAAGAAATTCTTACTGAAATTTGTTTCAGTTTCACTATCTGTAGAACTCAAATGAGTGATGTTTGTCTTTAGGATGATGCTCAGAAGTAAAAATGTTCAGCAGTATTAAATGAGAAAGAATAGATTCTCAGGATTGTAATTTCAATGGTTATTTGGCAAAACTTGAGAAGGAAAGGCTTCACCAAACAAGAACTGTAATTGTCGATGACAGCTGTATTTTATCCTACCGTGACTCCACAGAAGATATTCTGATGTTAAGTGTGTTTTTTGATGGAATATTGAATATTTCTCTTCTTTTCTTCCAGCACAGGAAAAGTAAAGATGAATAAGGAAATGTTGCAAAAAGATTTTTAAAATTTAAAATATTTTTACTTATATTTTTGTCTCAATTTCAACAAGAATCTGAATTACCAGGATTTTCAAAAACGTGGATTTTTGACAGTTATCGCATCAGTCACATTCCCTAAAAACAGATGATCTTATCTATAGCTCAAGTTTAACACAATTTTTCACAGTTGGGATGAAGTATGCCTCTGTGTGTGTTGGAGGAGATTATTACAAATGTGCTACATGGACAGTAAGGAGAAAATTCAAGAGAAAACATTGCTGTGTATTTTTTCTGATTTGAAGATACGACATGTCCAAACTAAATATTTTATGTCATATATTAGAGCCAGATTCATCCCATTGTGTGGTTGCATTAAGACATTTTAAGCAGAACAGGAGTGTTACAATATTTTAGTCCATCAAGTGGAATTTGGATTAATTTTTCAGGATCATGCAAAATAGCTGTTATCTCCACTAGTTTGCTTCATTCCTTTCTTCATCAGTTTGTCTGTCTTTTTTGTTTGCTGTCCTCCTTTATTCAACCTTCAACCTCTTTTTGGTTGCCAACACCTTCATATACCTATTACCATCTTTTTCTATCCCATTTTTTTATTCAATGGAATATGCTTGAAAATAAATACCTTTTTGTGACGAGTCATTGTTTTTCATTATTGTGTTTTAGCAAAAGTTTAGTCTTCTGCAGGTATTGCTGCACAGTACCTTTTTCAGAGATGCCTAGCAAGACTTTTCCTCGTAGTTAGCTCAGTTTCACTATTCACAATGGACATGGGATGATGATGCTTCTCTGTGTTCTGCACTGATGGAGAGAACTGATATAAGAAGCCATAGTGTTGAATTGTGGTTTTTGTCAGTGTCACTATGACTTGTACATGTCATGAGGTATTTTCAAAACAACCACATAATTGGAGGCAACCTGAAGTTCACTGATAGCAATAGGATTTTGAAAACACTTTGGAAGAGTTTATAGAAGGTGTTGGGGATGTGGTCATTAATATTTAGAATGTGTGCATGTACCTTCAGTTTTGAGCATCATACACAATTTCATAGAGTTCTAAATAGATGGACACAGAAAGTATCTTTGTGACTTACTGATTAAAAGAGGTGTAGTGTGGGTACCACTTTTCTTATTGCACCCATTTTTATTAGTTTCAGCAGAACTCTCTATGTATGCCTTCAGGGGAGACTGCCCACACCGCACCCTGTCCCAGCTCCATGCACAACATCCCTGTGAGCCCAGGTTAGCCTTGAGGGATAGTGTTATAGCAAAAATACTTTTGGCAACAGCTCTCAAGTTTGAGAGGCAAATGTTTGTGCATATGTTTACATGAGGTTTATCTGCCTATATTGTTTGAGATGAAGAAGACTGTGTGTTAAAGTGAAGAATTCCAGCAACATTACACTTCCTTCTCAACATTTTTATCACTCCTATAATCTTTACATGCTTGATAATCTGCACATGAGTTTAGTTGTTAACAGTTCCCTAGAACTGTGGTTGCATAAAAAAATAAATCCATATGGCAGGTACATGATGGTATTTAAAAGCTTAGAAATAAAAATGTCATAGAAGAGGAAGCACATTTTACTGATTTTGGACTCTCTTACCCAGTTGTAACTGAAATAGGGTGCTTTCTTGAGTCTCTTTTTACATAGAGTTGCTTCTCTACTCTGTGTCAGGCTTTCTGAAAGCTGGAGTCCTGCTCACTGGGTATTGACACACCTGCCTATGCCATGCATGCTATGGAAGGTCAGCTTTTCACTTATGAACCATTGCAATCACTCCGAATACTAAACCAAGAAAACAGTTGGTGCTTGAAGAGTTATGTTGAGGCAGAAGAGAAGATGAGAAGCTCCAAACCAGTCTTCAGCATCCCAAGGTCACCAGTGCAACGCTGTTTCAAGGCTCACCCTGAAGTCTAAGGCATCTAAGGGTTTAAGAAATGCATTTCTTAGAGAGTTAATTTCAGTTATGTATAAAGGGATTCTTCCAAATGCTGTTTCCAAAGAAAGTAATACCCATATTCACCATAAGAAAAAGAAACTTACTTAAAGAGTAGATATCCTTACTGCATCATGCAACCACTATCATTCTTGAGATCTCATCTTTTATCTTCATTTATTTAAAACTGACTCAGTATTGGGCATAAGCACAATATAGGCTCAGGATTTTAGCATTCACCAATTTGCCTTTGAGTAAAATTGGTATTCTGTCTAGTTTCATTTTTAATTGAAGACCCTTGCTGGTCTGTTCTGTTCCCTCAGAATCAGCTGAATTAGTTTCTTGGCCTTCCAGAAAGACAAGTCCAGCCAGAGTATGCCCATGAGTTTTTCACAAGGAAAGTGGCATTTATGGTGAAGAATAAAACATGGGATGGTGGTGGAGAAGGGAGTGGAAGGACTGTGAAGTGAAAAGACGAAGGAACACTAAGCAAGAGTTAATGAAATCTGAAGGAAGGCAAAACAAGTTGAACTCTATGGTAGTATAGCTTGGAATGCCAAAATATCCACAGCAGACCAGGGTAGACTGGCCCAGCACAGCTGTCTCCACAGGTCTTAGGATAGCAGGTGTCCTCAAAAGGGTCTTGCATGTAGTGAATCTATCACTATGGAAAGCATTTAAACTCAGAGCTTGAATTCTCTAGCTCCCTTACCTCCATGGTCCTTAAATTCCCAGTTCATTCCAAATCAGGACCATTATCCTCTGTCATCCTCCAGCACCAGTGATGTGGAGGCATGGGAGAGTTCAGTGGTTTGATCAGAGTCACATCAAACAGATGTGTAATTAGAGAGATGTGTGACATACATGGCATCATCTTCAACCCATCACAGAACACAACTGTGGGAAGCAGGTTCCCATGTCCACCCACATGAGAACCAGCATTTTATTATTTTATTATTTCGTGGTGATTCCACACTAAGGCCTGTGTTAATGACTCTGGAATCCAAACACAAATGCTGTGTGAAGGGAGATGAATTTATTTTGACCTTTACTGAAAATGTGCTGTGAAACAAAGCACTTAAGCATTTAGAGCCTGTTACATCTTCACATTATACACGTCTATGTTGATGGAGGGAGTGCTAACCAACTGAAGTTACAGTTGAGAGCTGGAGTGTGTAAAACTTTTCAGGGGAATGTATTACATCCCCATTTCAGCCTCTGCATCTTTTCTCAGCCTGCACAGGATCTGGAAACCAGGAGTAAAGGAGATCCCTAGCCAGGGAGACAGAAGAAAGCTGTCCACAGGGTGATTTGCATGACCGTCCTGAAGCCAGCCACAAGGAAAAGCAAAAGACAATGGCAAGAGGGACGTCTCGCACCGTTATCACCCAGTGCACTACCTCTCCTCGAAGCTGGTCCAGAAAGACCATAAGGCGAGGACGTCTTACCCCCACCCCTTCCTGCTAAGCAGCACCGCTTCTCTCCTCCCTTCAACCACTAATGCCCACTTCACGGCGCCCACCTGGCCGGCACTGACCAGAGAGGGCAGAGGTACCGTGAGGTTCCGTTGCCCCACGCGCAGCTGGAATCGGAGCTCAGCTCCAGCTGCGCGGACGTTCTCCGATCTGGATTCTCGTGTCAGAGAGTTGAGATGTTAACTACAGCGAAACGCGAGACTTAAAGTCCCTAATGCATGATGAATGGGTGCTGGGCCAGCATCTTAAAATCTATGCTTTTGCTTCTCCTTAAACACTTTAAATTGACAGCGCAATAGATCAAACACATTTACTGAAAGGAGAAGCTTTGGCAATTTAATTTATCCAAGCGCACACTTATCAGTATCTCAGTCCCGTGTCCGTTCCGTCCCGTCCCCCGTTCCTCGTTCCCCTCTCGCTTCCCCCCAGGCGATTACCCCTTCCTCTGGGTGAGCGGAAGCCGGGAGGGGATGACAGGGCAGCCCCACGGGCTCGGGGCGCCTGCGGCTCCCGGCTCCTGCAGGGAGACAGGCCGGTATTCCTCCCTCTCTCCATCCCTCCCTCCCTTTTCCCCTTCCTTCCCTTCCCTCCCCCGCCTCTTCTCCGGGTGGAGAAGTTGGCGCTCTGCCCATTCAGGCATTCAGCGTCAGCTCCTCAGGGATCAGCAAGCAAAGTCACAGTCTGCACAAACAGAGCTTTCAAATTCATAAAATTCATAGGATTTTTCACAAATGAATGAACACAATTTTCTACCAATTTCCTCATTATGCAAATATGCAAAATATCAAATTTAGGCCAATTAGGGTCCTCCACAGTCCCAAATTCACCCGTTTAAGCCATAATTGCAGAAACTATCAAATAATTACGGTCGCTAATTGGAAATATTTGTGACAGATACAACAAATTCTTGCACAAATTACATTTCATTCTAGGAACCACTGCGCGCCACTGAAATTTTATCGAAGTCTAATTTAACTTACATAATGAGTTGAATTGAGTACTTGTTATCAAATTTGAGCAATTCATAGCCCCGTAATGTGGAATGATCAAATAAATTAAAAGGGAATTTATTCAATATTTTGTTGCGATCCTTTTTTTCGAAATCATTGCTATTTTGTAGGGAATTTCCTTCTGCTCCGGCTACCCGAGGTGGGCGACATGTGTCAAAAAAACCCCAGCAGCAGCCGGAGAAGCAGCAGCAGCCAAGTGTCCTGAGAGCTGACAGAAGATAAAGGGCAACATTTCCAGTTATAGCTTCTTCCCCCACACCATCACTCTTCCTGCAGATGGAGGGAGAGGGATCGTAAAATGCACGCTCTTACTTTGAAAAATACCTTCGGATCCTACATCATTTCATTTTCCCCTTTTTTCGTTTTCCTCTTTTTTCCCCCCCTTCCCTCTCCGATAATGCTTCCGGGTGACTGAGGAGCATAGGGATGAGCATGTCGTGGGTCGTCTGTGCCCAGGGGAGCCGCTCGCCGGGGCGACCTCTGGGGCCTCCGCGCAAGGCTCCGATCCGCGGGCACCAGGCTGTGCACCCTCTCCGTACCCCTCATCGAGCGGGCTGTGCCTTTCGAGGGGTCTCGCCCGCCGTTCCGCTCCCACGTGTGTGCCCAGAACACGCGTGGGCGCGGGGTGCCCGCTCCGCTGTCCCCGCCGGTTCCGAGCGCGGTCCCTGTGCGCGGCGGCGGGCACGTCGCTTTGTGTGCTAGTCGGAGGGCTCTATAGCTGCTTCTGGCAGCTCGGGGAGGGGGACTCCAGGTGAAAGGACTGCGTAAAACGCAAACTAATGCTACACATTTGTACACAATAACTGAGTATAACAGATAGTTATTAAATACATACTTTGGGCTTCTGTGTAAAACATTATATACAACCTATATTTATATCTATACCCCTTGAGTTACCCTCCAAGAAGAAGGTCAGTTCCCTGGACGTGAACATTTATTTTTCTTTCTCACAGCATACACACACATGCACACATTTTTTAACTGCCTGTGGCCTCGTTGGCGGATTATAAATGTCTCCTTCTCGCTGTGATTTGTTTAATCCGTGGAAATGGTGCTGGTCCTATGTAAACAAGCCAAGTGCGGAATGAAGGCAGTCACCCATGCGTGGCCAGCCTGCCTATTTGTCAGAAAACCTTCATAAATACTGAGCCGGGGCTGGGCAAGGATGTGATGTCTCCATTTTTGCCAGGAAAGGGCACGAGGAAGACAAAGCGAGGCAGAGCGCCGTGTAACCTTTCAGGGAGAGCGAGAGGGGTGCTCCCGCCCGCCGGGGCCGGGGCCGGTCCTGCTGCGCCGCCGCCGCCCACCCCGGGGAAGGCGAACCGGCTCTGGGGAGACAGTGCAATAACACCCTTATAGAATGCAAGCAACCCAGCATATTCACCCGTACAAAATCAAACACCAAGCCCAAGGCACCGAGCGGTTGTCGTTCAGGTTTTTCCTTTCCTTTTGGTTATTTGGGGAATTTTGGAGGGGTTGTTTTTGTTTGGTTGATTTGTTGGTTTGGGTTTTTTTAATTATCGGCTGAGTGAGGATGGAAAGGTGGTATCTTCTTCGAGCCCTTCGCTCCAGTTCCTACCATCATTTTATTGACTGCAAACCTGTGAAGACCGGCTTTTTCTAAATTATTATTATTTTTATAGGCAATTATTATTTTTTAAGGCAAGTGTTATTTCTTTCTATTAACACTTACGAATCTAAATGTCACTGCGATTGAACGAAATCTTAATTGTTCTTCAAGTCTGCCTTACTGCGTCATTAAAAGAACTTATTGTGTCCTCCGTGTTATTTATTTATATTTTACTAGAGAAAAAGCGTCTGTGCTCCTAATCAGACACTTTATAACAAAAACAGTAATTACTTCCGGTAATTATCATGCCCCTTATTTAAAAAAAAAAAAGTGAGAAAATGTCGAGTATTAAAACGTGAATGCAGCTATTAATCAAACCTTTACACCTTCTTTAACTCAGGCGTGATGGTGGGTGTTATCATAAATCTACTCTGATAGTAACACAAGAATAATGAGTTCAGTAATGATACCGATGATGATGATAATGCTTTTAACCAACAAAGAATGGTGTAGATTTATTGCTAATAATGTGGTACAGGAACCTCTTCATTAAAATTACCTATATGTACTCCTCACTGTTGTAAAGGAGATTACAAAGAGTAGTTCTGCGCATTACCACGGCCCCACGCAGACGCCGGAGGGAGGCTTCAGGCAGCGTCTGAGGCCCTGACCCCGTGCCGGCCGCTCCGCCGGGGGCCGCGAGGGCCGGGGCGCCGCTGCCCGGCCGTGCGAGGGGTCGGCGGCTCCCGGCGCGGGGGGCTTACCGGCAGGAATGGCCCTCGCCTCTACCCGGCCAGGCCACGCCACGCCACGCCACTGCGGGGTGAGGCGAGGACAGGAACCCCTCCGGAGCCCGCATTTCTAGCACTTCTGCCTGCGTCGGGGTAGGCTGTGAGTGACCTTTCCCAGTCATGGGTGGAACAGCCGGAAAGGGGTTTGCTGGAAGAAGAGCTGTTCCCGCCTGACACTCCTGCCCGCACCTGGCCCCGCACCACTGCCGGGTTCCGGGCCCCACTCCCCTAACCGAGAGGGGGAAAACCCGTCCCCGCGAGTCCTCCGCGTCGGGCCGACTTTTTAACATTGTAGCCTCTTCTAAAAACGTCCGTGTTCCTTGCTCCATCGCAAGGCAAGCCGGGGTTGTACGTGTATGTAGTGTCCAGGCTCTTGTCTATTTGCAAAAGGGAATTTTCAATGTTAAAAATGCTAATAAAATTGATTCAGATAAGA
>NC_092497.1:25662388-25699888 GCF_047495875.1 Pithys albifrons albifrons
ACAGGAATAAACAAAGGCCCAGTGCCTTTCTGGTGCATGACACACTAGAAAAAGCTGAGGAGAACTTCCAAACAGGTGCTTAACATGTAGTAAGTGAGGGCATCATAAGCAAATACAAGACTAAAGTAGGTCTTGAAATCTTCATGGTACTTTTTATCTGCAAATTTGTCCTAACTGGTAAAATGGTTAATTAGATACTCTTCATCAGCATTAACAGGTCAGTTTTTTCTAAAACCTTGTATCTCTCCCTCCTATAAGAAGATTCCAGAAGCAGAAACCAGATGCAACAAGTTGTTTGTGGACCTCTGAGTTATTGTTACATCAGTGGCAATGATGATTAAAAGGACAGTCCATTTTCTCTTTCTGGTGTTATGTCAGCACACTTGGACTGTTCATATAATGGTAGGGCAGATATCGTGAGAACAAACCTATGGTCACTGCAGTCCAGCCATTTCTGCCTATCACCTGTGTACACTCAAACCTGTACACTCTCCATGTGTATATACATGTACAGTAAACTTTCTCATCCTTTTCTAAAATATTATTGCATATTTGCTTTGAGCTGACAGCATCCAGAAGATCTCTTCTTGTCTTAGGAGTGTGCAGGCAGCTAATGTACAAAGGTATGCCTTGCAGTAATTGCACAAGGAGACTTCCTGAGAAAAAGGTTGATGGGTTTTGGTTCTTGAGAGCTGAAAAGAGGACGATATGCCAAGCCCTCAGCACCTTGCAAGGGAGGAGATGAATAAATCTTCCGGCTTAATTCATTTCTGTGTCACCTCCTTCAACATTATTGATTGGTCAGGAGTAAAACTGACCAAATTGGGATGAGGGTGGGAGGGAATGTGACTTAATCTTCTCAAGCTGCTTGGATGCTTTTTATTCCTTAGGTCACTCTGAAGGTTGCTGTAACTTTCCTCTCACTTCTTCTCTTTCAGCTGTGCCCTGACTGCCTCTTCCTTCTTATAATGAACCTGAGCTATTCCTTCATCTTCAAGGTCCTTTAAAGCCCTACTCTTATCTTAGCTCTCATCTTTGCACTGAGACACAGATATTTCCCTGATTAGCCACTGGTGCCAGATTTCATTAATCTCTTCTTAGTTTTTAAAGGAAGGATCTCTGTGCTCTCCTGGGTTTCCCAGTGTGCCCCAGTCACCTGCAAAACATTTTGAAACTCTCCTCATTGTTTAGGAATCAGATGCACTAGCCCTTGCCAGTTCAGAAAGATGCCAGTGGGTCTTCTTGACTCCCTGCGTTTCCCTGGCTTCATCTGTGTGGAGTTGCTGTCCCATTTCATACCCTTCAATTCTGTGCTTCAGGTCAGAGCACTTGACTCTTGTACAGTACTGAGCACAGCATTGTGTCGTATTTAGACACAGTATTGTATCAAATTATGATGGAAGAACAGATTTCTTCGTGCTTTAAAATTACTTTTAAAAGATAAAATTCCCTTTGATGTAAAATGTTGCTTTACTTCACCTTTTTGCTAAGAGGTAAGATATTCTTAAAGATGACACACTCCTAACTATATTCTTTCTTGAGGACTACTTTCAATGATGGATCTGTGTAATTCTTGGATTACCTTTCTACTAATCCATCCCCATTGTTAAGAATCAGCAGGTTTACACCTATATTGATCTCAGAAGCTGACTGAGCTTCAATAGGATCTAGGCACTTGCATATAAAAGCAAACTTCACTTCCTTTAGAAGCTTACTATCCAAATACAACATCCAGCAGAAAAGCTATTTAAGCAAATTGTCTAAAAAAAGAGGGGTTTTTGAAACAGATCAACATAAATTATAACTTTCTTTAGTTGTTCAGATCTGATTCAGTGCAATATCAGAATAAATTCTACACATTCATGGATGCCATCGTACAAAGAAGGATCAAGCCGTTACTTTGATATTTCAAGTCCTTTCTGTTTTCTTTCAAATAAAAGAAGTGAGAAATTTGACTTGCCTTGCTCAGCAGTGTTAAGTCAAAGACCTCAAAAATTTTCAGAGAATTTTGACTTGAATACAGAAAACAGTAGTCTAGCATGAAACCTGGTTTATCAGCAGTTCCATCGAGGCTGGAATTTTCACTAAATTTAGCTGTTAAATTAAATTCTTGAATATAATAGATTATATGCTTAGGTTACATTATATTACTGAGCTTTTACATAATTTTTATTTTATTTTAAATGTAAGATTTTTCCTAAGTGAAATGTGTGAAGTGGAAATTATTTAAAGCAATTGACCTCAACATAAAAACCAAGTCAGATCTGAAACTGAGTAAATATTTTGCTTTCATGCACAATCAGTCATTATGCAGATTTTTGAACAGATTTTCCCCAAGCTTCCTTTAGCTGTAATCTTTTTCTTATGTCTACTTTTTCCTATATATATTTCATAGAACTCTATGAATTGCTGTCATGTACTGAATTCATTTCCCTCTGAAGAGATATCTAGCTACATCTCTTCATCTGGCTGAATTAAACTTACTGTACTTAACACAAAGAGTAGTTAATATTAAGTTTTAAAGGCTAAAGTAAGACTAGATATTAGTCTGGCATTATTTATAGGTTTTTTGGATTTGTTGAACTCCACATATCCAGAGTCTGATTTGCATTCCCATTTTAGGTATCTATGAGATTAGAATTAGGTCCATGGCATGTGCAAAGCTGTTATTTTAATGGAATATTTGACACACCTGAGGTAATGGGGGGGTGGGGGGTCCGAGGGGGGGGGGGGGGTGTGGTAAGAAACAAATACAATTTTTAGTTATTCTGATGTGGAGTACAATATTTAGAAATAAAGATACGCTTTAAGTTGTATCTTACAATGATGCACTTGTTTTGCCTTATGTTTCTGCTTATGAGCTCACCTCTGAAGGAAGCAACTCTGTGGACATAAATGAAATGCTTTTAGATTTGCACCAATAAAACCAAGATCATAAACTGACAAGAACTTCAAGTTACCCAATTTAGAACTGTATTATTACAGTATTTTAATTTATTCAGTAAAAGTGTACTCTTCTTCTACAGTGTTAATTGGAAAAATTAGACCTTCTGGATTTGTTTTGTGAATCTCTCTGAACTTGAAAAAAACCACAGATTCTGTCCACTGCCTGCAGACAGGCAATCAATCAGAGAGCACGCTTTCAGTTCCAGCTCGGCTCCTACTTACAATGAGTAGAAACCTGTTACAATAACCTCAGTCACCACCACACAAATAGAATAAAGCTATTTGGGACCAGTGAAAACTGAAAACCCCAATAAACAAAGAGAAAAAATAACTCCATCACACAAGAACAACAAACTAATTAACTGAATACAATTCCACCGGTCACTAATAAACACTAATTGTTCTTTCATGTAACTATACCCACTGTTATAAGACTCCAACGAGTCTGTCTTTCCTTAGCAGTCTGTATTATCCATGAGGGAAGTATATTGTTTTCTCGACATTTTCCAGTAAATTCCCCAGCATATTTTACCAGAATCCAACATTTTAGCAAAAACTCACATGTATTTATTAGGACTATTTTTGTCCTTGGGTCTTTCATTTGCTTAAACTACATTCTTACTAATAACCTTCCGGATGTGCATTGTCCAGATTATTTGTTTAGGTCTGCACAGGCGTAGAAAATAGTAGCAGTACCTGTAACAGTAATTTGAGGGTTGGTGAATAACTGTGATAAGGTGGGGCATGTAGATTTTAATGAAATTAATATTTCCCAGTTTCATGTTTTACCTTACAGTAACTGGAATTTTATTTGAAAAATAAATTAAAATAAAAGCAGTTGTAATAAAACTTATTGTCTATCAACAGAGTTATGAAATAAAGTCTATCTACTATATGGCTGTTTTAACTAAAGCTGGAATCTGAGCATAAGTCTTGGAGCAAGTCTCTTTCATACCCAGTATGTGTAGTATACTAATATGAAGATATACAGTGAGCAATACAGAACATTGAATGTTTACGCAGATTTCACATTGCATAAAATGTGACAGACATTGAATAGAAAATGTATCCTTCAAAAATGTACACTGGCACCATGTTACTTGTATGAAAAATACGAAGCATTCCTGGTTTCTGAAAGTTGGAGAACCAGTTATCCACTAGTTAATGTCGTACATCACAAAATCCGTGCAGCTCGTTCACTTTTGCCTTTTTTTCCACTTTTAGGAAGACTTTTGAATGATCTGAAGTGACAGTTGCTCATCAGGCATAATTCCAGATATAAACTTCCGAATTCTGATTTTCCCTTACTTTGATGTAATTCTACTAAAATCAGCATGATGGGATTTGCTCATGTGTCCGCCTATTCATTACGCCAAGTCCTTTTTAGGGTGTTTAAGTTATGCATAAAGTACCCAGGAAAAGTGTGATATTTATATAGAAATGGGAAAGTTACTGAGTGAGTCCATAAACTGGGAAGAGCTGCTGGAAATTACTTTGATGTCAACCAAGCATGATGACCTTAAAAACATCTGTAGACAGAAAATGCAATATAACTAGAGAAATACTTGACTGTTTCTTTGCATGATTTCCTTGACCATGGTTTCATCCTGTTGTCTAGCATATTAATAGTCCAAATAAGCAGTTCTTGGAGATGATAATATAATTAGCTCAGTAAATACTCCTGCACTAGAAGTTATGAAGTTATGAAGTGACAAGTCCAAAACCTCCCTTCCTGTCTGCACAGACAATACCATTTCTTGGAAGAAGCTTGTCTGTCTACATGCACTGTGTTCCTTTTTCTAGTGCTATTTCTATGTCTCCAAGTTTTCCATGAACCATGGAGTGCACAAGTAAGCTTTCTTGAGCAAGACCTAGTGATCAAAACACAAATACTATTATTCCCATTTTTTTAAATGTTTGAGTGAAATAAGAAAAAAAATACCACCAGGTACTGATACACAGTAAAATCACTGCAGATTTCCATGGGACAAAAATAACTTCCAAACAGTCTCTATGGAACTTTGTAGACATCGTTCAGCAATGACCTTTGGCACTGCTTGTTTTATGTTTTCAAAGCTGATAATGCCACACTGTCATCCTCCCAGATCTTTGAAAACAGAAGTAGCTGTCTTCTGGATCATTCATTCCTCTGACAAAATGTAATTTAAACAGCAGGGAAGGCTGAAAGAGTATGTATATGTTGTAAGTAAATGTTGTTACCCTCTTTTTACAAATGAAAAAACACAGTGCTCAGTACAGCTAAAACAAATTGGCTGCAGAGATGCATTAGAGGACAGGAATTCATTGTGCAATGCCAGGCAAAAGTGCACCAAAGACAGCACTTTGTAGAGTAATCAGCCAGTGCTTTCTGATGGCTTTCCATGTAAAACCTCACAAAGGCAGCATTTTGGGAATTGAAGATCTGCTGTATTACCAGTCTGGCAATGGAGCTGGGGAAGCAATGAATCTCACCTAAACCTGCCTTTGCTTTAACAAAATCTGCAGTAATGCTCTGTTTATGTTCCCAGACAGTCAGTAAAGAATTTAATAACATTTTCCAAGAAATGTAAGTATCAGTTGAGAAAGATGAGGTTTGTGATACTCATATGCAACTCCAGAAAAACAAATTTTATGGATGTTTCAGCCTTGCTTAGTTACATGCATAAGTCCATTTACACAAGTCTTCTCTCTGATTTCTATAGCTACATACACTCAAGTGGATTATGGCTGAACCAGTGGTAGAGTTCAAGAGTGTGAAGATCATTTTTCATTTAAAAAATCACTTGTTTTCTAAATTGAAACAGTCATCTGCTGCTATTTTTCCTGATTTCATTAAGTTATCTTGAATTAAGATGAGAAAAGTACTATTAGAAGCTGTTTGCTTACATAATTAAAATAAGAGGAAAGTGCTGTATTGGTGTGCAATAGTTCAGGAAGTAAGGGTAAGATGAGGGTGCATGCAGGGGCACTGATTTACAGCAAACAGATATGCTTAAACTCCTTTACTTTGTGTAAAAAGAGATTTTTGGATTTTTCTTGGGACTATTTCCTGCATTGTTGTGCATGCAGCCTCACCCTACTTACAGAAGCACAATGAATGTATTATTTTGGCATACAAAAGTGACCTATCCTGCAGTTCTCCAGTGAAAAATTTCTATTTTTTCTGAATGGAAAGAAAGAAGGAGGAGCTTTGAGTGGGAAATTATATTTACTGAAGTTTCAGTATAGTCAAGCGTATGTTTGATTTTAACAGGAATTTTTGCAAAAGGTATAAACACAGCATGTGGAGTCTTAGAAATGTCTACTGAGGGTATTCCATTTATGGCATTTTTGCTTCAGACTTGTTCTTCATTACAACTGCTTTATGAAAATTCACCCTACCAACCTCTGCACTACAAATGACCTCACATGAAGGATGTCCCACCAGCTTCATTTGTGTCACATGAGTATTTTGATACCTAGCTCCCATGTAAAACCACATCTACATCTACAAGAAATTTCTTTATGAAACCAATTGTATTTTTGTCACTTATAAAGAGTTTGTAATAGCTTTTTCATCCTCTTCTTTCAAAACCAACAGTATTCATAATACAGAAAGGAATTAGTAGTACCCATAGCTTTCTGTATTGCTGTTCAATGCAAAACATAAAGCAATCCTTGCCTCCTCCTCTTAATGATCCTTTAATTCCTCTCCTTCAGTAATTTACAGTCTATGGTGTCTATTTCTTCCAAATGCTTGCTCCAAGGGAGTTAAGAAAGAGGTAGATTAGCCTAAACTATTGCTTTGAGAATACTGTTCCATTTTTTTTCCTTTTCATATTAGGTGTACTCATTCAAGAGCAAAACTGAATCTATGTAGGAAATACCAACCCCATATTTAATTCTGTAGTGTTGCCACCTGGTAGATGAATTTTTACCTCCAGAACAACACATCCATACTTTGAAAATCACAAATATTCCAGCTTTAAGCATGTGAGATTTCTGCCCAAACAGCTTGTGCAAAAAGGCAAATAGGTTAACACAGGATAGGTAACTTGTTATAAGCCCTGCCAGGCTGGTATGTTGTCTCACATGTGAGAAATGACTGGTCTAAAGTAGATAAGAATTGTATGAAGACAGTCTCTGTATTACTGATGTTACAGGGTTAAAAAATGTATGGGTACATGACTGTGAAGTACTCACTGGATTAAAGATATGCAAAAAAAAAATGCTAGACTGGTATGGCATGACAGGAATGGGGCATGGGAGGCTCTACCTGTCCTAATGGGGAAAACACATCTTTGGGCGTAAGCTGGAGGGACTGACTGAGAGACCTTTAAATTAGAATCAGTGGGGGAGGAGAATGCCAAAAGGATTGTTTAGGTAAGTCAAGGGTTGGCATAGCATTGCCTGGCAGTGGCAATACGAGTGGGAACACTGACACTGCTCCTGGGAGCACAGAGAGCTCTGAAATGCTTCTACATCAGCTCATGCAGTATAAGAAGCAATCAGGAGAGTGCATCCTCTGTTCATAGCTCTGATTTAGCTGACGAGGTATGGCTAAACAACTTACTTTTTTTGTTTGGTTGGTTTTTTGTCAAAGCATTACGTTCTCACACCATTATCTGTTTTTCCAGGTCAGAATTTCCAAAGCTCAAACTAAGTGAAATGAATAAATTTTTATATCTCTTTGGGATATTTGCTGCTGCACACTTGGAGATACCATGGATAGGATGGGTGGTGTGATAAGACAGTGGGTGGCAGAATTCTCTCAGATGTTAGCATAAATGTAGAGGTTCATTAGAACTACTTATTCTAATTATCAAACAAACACCAATAATAGCTCATAGCAGAATCCTTCTCTAGAGAAACATATACATTAGCAAGCAGTGCAGTGAGAACAGCTATTCAGGATGAAATAGTCACTGTTGAAGAACCTGCTTCTACAGTAACAGATTTTAGGGATGAAACACCCTGGGCTCACATGGACTGAGTACTTGTTAGCAATTGGCATACATCTTCTTTTGCTGCTTAATTCCAAGGTACTCCAGCCTGGGCACTCCACCACCACCTTGCAACATGAATCCAGGCAGGTGGTGATGGTCAGAAAATGCACATTGAAAATACACATCTGATGAAACTAAAAAACTGACTTAGGTAGCAGGAATTCCAGGCATGAGACAAGACTAAGAATTCATCAGTTATACAAATGTTGGATTTCTCTTTTGCTAGGGATTTGTGTTCACTGAGTGCTAGCTAAGCCAGATGGAGTGGGACGGGCTCCTCCCTTGTGACTACCCCTTTTGTGGGGATGTGGAATCTTTCATCTTCATTGCCAGTTACAGACACAGGAATCAATTAGTAAAAAGCAATTTTAGAAGCTTTAGACAGAAATCATGCTCAATACCTCTTTATTTCTGCACTTATTTACCAGCATATTTAAAGAAAGGGAGGCAGAAAATAAGGATTTGGGGCTGAAATTATTGGTGCAACTCTAAAACATCAGCTCTGTCTAGGATTTGTCCCTTAAACCTTTCTCCCCAACAGGGATTTAAGTAGATTGCTAAGTATTTGACAGATCTCAGTATCAAGATCAATACTGAATTAGAAGACATAGCTAAGCATAACCAGGGGAAAATAATTAACAAAATTAAGGAGGGTTTTGCTCTATAGGGAACTATTAAAGTTATCTTTATGGGGTCATGTAAATGTAATAAAAGATTCTGCCTGCACCACAATTTAATTCTATATCAGAAATGGTCCCTGTAGATGTACCAAAAGATTATTTTACTAAAATAAGATGTGTATCCTCTTATGGACTAAAGGAAAGGGGAAGAAAATCTTAAATGTAGGAAGTTGTGGATTTTACACAACACGTATTTATAGCTGCTTAAACTCCACCTCTGTCAATGGTATTCAGCGGTTCAGAGGCCACAGTTCACACAAATGGTTATCCTACTCTGTGAGAAAAGGAGAATACAGTTATATAACTGTACTCTAGGACAGTAAACCTACTCTCCATGACAGAATTTACCCATGTATTTCTTGTATTTTAAGATTACAGAAAGTGGTACAAATTTATCTGTTAGAACGATCCCAAATAATACATCTCTGTAAGTCTCTGAGTTAATTATCCTTTAAAAAACAGAATGCAGACATAATTTTAATTTGCCTGGTACCAGAAAAGAATTCAGATTGGAGAGTGTGATGTTTTAATATATCTTTGAGAGATGTGTGCAGTAAACCTGAATTGTTCATTACTAATTTAAATTTTTCTAACTAAATGCTAGCATGCAGCTCTCTGAGGATCTGTTGCTCTTTTTTGCCTCCTCCTTTTCATTAGTGCTTTTCCAGTTACACTAAAAACAATTTAATTTGATCAGAAGTTCTCTTAAAATAATGTCAATCCTTAACTCAAAAACAAGGCTACCATGAGGGAACATCAAACTGAATTAATTTGCTCTCCCAACATCACATGGCTGATGACCCTCATCCTAGCTCACAGCATTTTCCATAGTTGAAAGCATCCATTTAAATCTGACGTTTGAGCATTGGCAGAAGGATAATGGCTCTGTCTGGGCAGAGAGACCTAAGGATACTTTGTGGGTTCACATCCTGCCTGTATGACGAATCCGTGTCATTGCTAGTCGCTGTTCTTTCTTTTAATGAGAGCCCAGGATGCAAGTGCAAGGAAGCTACATCATGCTCCTGGAATATACTTTCTGGCATCTATTGCAGCTCTGTTGCTTACTTTCTGTTTCCTGGAATTTTTAACCTAGCACAAGATGAATGATCTTTGCCATTTCATCAAAATGTTCCTCCACCAAGCGTCAGGTCAACATAAAATGTTATGTGAGATTTTTCAGCCCGATTCAGTAATTTTTATAAGTGGGATCAATCCTTGGTGGCACAAAGAGCTTCTTTTCTTGAATAAAGTTTTAAAGGATTGGACCTCCAATTTGTACAGTGAACTAGTGTTGCACTAAACACTGGTACTTAGCAAATACACGTAATAAATCATGATTAAATCTGCCTCTAGTCACTTTTCTTCGGGACTGATAATGTTCAGCTACCACAATTTGTCCTTTGTTTTTAAGTTAACACTAAACCAGCACTCCTTTCCAATGTCTAAAACCCCCACAATTTTAAACTAGGAGACAAGCAGTGCAATTGTGATTATAATGACCACAAATCTACGTCAGGGTGTGCTCTCCATAGTGGCATCTGCTTTGGAAGGTAATATGAACAGGATGAAGACATAGGTTTATCTATCCCAATTAAAAGTAAATTGTAGATTAACTCTTGGTATCTGGAGACTAGCTGAATCCTCAAAGCTCTACCTTTACATCTCTTCCAAAACTTCAGCATCAACACGTAGCATTTAGATTTTCATAACTGAGGCTAATTCTTCATAAAATATTGCTGTTCTTGCTTTCACTGATATCCTGTGACAGTTTAGCATATTGCTAGGTGTAAACAAACCTTCCACCATTCCGAATTTGCTGTCTTCTTATTTCTGTGTCCTGTAGCATTTGTGTTGTAAGACAGAAAGGAAAATGCCTTCTCCAGGCTGTTATTTTAAATATTTTTATCACATACTTTTTTATTGGCATGCTTTTTTTTCATACAAAAGAAATTCAAATCCCTTGATCCTTTCTCATGCTTACAACTTAACTTCATTTCCTTCTAGTGATTTTCATTCTCCAGATCTTCAGGGGCCATTCCACTACTGCCACATCAATGCCATGTCCAAGCCTGAATTTGAGTGCAGTCTACTTTGCCTTTCCATTGTTTGGATGTAAGATTGGACTTTGGTAATGGGATGTGGTGAGATTTAGCTGCAGCCAGCCCTACTTTAAGCGCAGTGAACACAGAAGGCTCAGCATGGCCCACTGTCACACTCCCCAGCTCAGTGGTATTACCTGAGGCTGGGCAGAAAAATCAGCTGCTGGGGTCCTTCCCCTGGGCTTTCCTGTGCTCTTTTTTCCTGGTGCACTCTAAACTTAGCCTAATTCTGCAAATGTGCCTTTTTGATTTAGTGAGCAGGACTGAGCACAGTATTCCAGAGAAGGTAAAGTATTTATAGCACCACAAAATATGATGGCATTTTATTTTCTGCCTTATTATCCTCCAGTTTCAGATATATTCAAACATATTGTCTTTTTTTGTTGAGCACCGTCATTTTTGAGTTTAGAACTTCCCTCAGATACATACAAGGATATTTTTTCCTTATACTTCTGTGTTTTATTTCATCAGTTTTCACATTGCTTGTTCAGTTGTCAGCTATTCGAGACTTTCTTGAGACTTGTGTGTCTGAGTAGCTTTTATCTCCACAGAAAGATACTGCCCATACATTGTTCACTAATAAAGTTGCATGTAATCAAAGTGAGGCACTCAGACACTTTGGGACTGAATGGGGATTTTGGAGGACTGTGGAAAAACTTAAGGAAAACACTTTGTCTCCTCAGCACAATTAATTGAAAATACATTAAAGGAAAAACTATTTCACAGTTGCTGTTCTGGGAATCACGGTGAGGTATGATGTTGTTGAGTGGTTATTAGGGATGTTGAATGATGTTAGGGGCAACCATTAATGTGAACAAGAATGTTTTTACTATCTTCAGTGAGACTCAGCTGGACCAACTGTCACATAAGCTGATGCAGTCTTACTCTGTGTACATATTGTTGAGACTTAAAGAGTCATCGAATCATTAAGGTTGGAAAAGACCTTTAAGACCATCAAGTCCAATCATTAACCTAACACTGCCAGGTCCACTACTAAACCATGTCACTAGGCACAACATCTACATGATCTTTGAACACTTCCAGGAATGGTGATTCCACCACTTCTATGGGCAGCCTGTTTCAATGCTTGACAACCCTTTCAGTGATGATATTTTTCCTAAAAATCTGATGAAAACCTCCCCTAGTGCAACTTGAGACTGGGTTTTTTTGTCCTTTTGCTTCTTACACTAGGAGAAGAGACTTACCCCCATCTTACTACAAACTTCTTTCAGGTAGTTGTAGAGAGCAATGAAGGTCCCCCAACAAGCATCTTTTGCTCCAGGCTAAACAACACCAGCTCTTCCACCTGCTCCTCTTACAACTTCCTGTCTAGACCTTTCACCAGCTGCCTTGCACTTCTCTGTACATGTTCCAGGCTGAATGTCTTTCTTGTAGTGAGGGACTATTTCTTTCTGTGACTGTCCTTGCTAAACTGAGTGGTTTCTGTCCAGAGAATAGGAGTGCTATTTGCAAATTCTACACACGGCTGAGTACTTTTTGTTATCTAATATTCAGTTACTAGATCGTAGACTCCTGGATATGTAGCTATCCTTAATAGCTTCCTATTCACCCATGAGCTTAAATGCCAAGAAAAATGTGCAAGAGGATGTAGAAGGGCAGATGGGCTATGCCTGGAAACATTCAAGTTCAGGCTGGACAGGGTTCTGAGCATCCTATCTGATTGAAGATTTCTGTGTTCATTGCAGGGAGACTGGATTAAATGACTATTAAAGGTCCCTTCAAACAAAACCATTCTGTGATTGAAAGACTATGATACTGCAGCTGTCTTTTGAGAGAAATGACTGTTCAGATGACAGACAGTCTACTCAAGTCCATTTATCCAATCTATTCAGACAACTGTTTGGCCACCTCTTTTTGAGTGCTCTGTGCTCAGGATTTGGAGTACTGATTTTTTTGATACTTTTAAAAATTGTTTGGTAAAACCCAACAAAATCCCTCAATGTAAACCTGCAGCATTTAGCTCTCTTCGTCTGACTATAATTAGTAATATAAGTAGTAATAAAATAGGCTGCATATGTTCAAATTACATTCTTTTAAGTTAGATCACGATTTTCATCTGGTAATTTGAGGAATAAGAACTGTGCAAACTTCTGTGTAAGGAGGCAAAACCATCTACCTGTAAAAGGAAGACACACTATAAAAATTCCCCCTGGTCTTCAGTGAAGAAATTTTGGGACACAGTAGCAGAAGAAATATAAATGATGCTGGAGTCTTTCATTCCAGACACTCTGTCTCCCTAATGATACATCAGAGTATTTTCATCTAACCTCTCTTGCTAAATCATTGGTAGTATTGGCTAGATATTGGTGATAAATGTATCATATTGATAGCTAAATATTGGTAGCTAAATGTATCATAATGCATCATTGTAACATCTCCAATACCTGCTGATAAATGGCTTCAATTTCTTGCTACAACAGAAATTTATGAAAGAATATCATATAAACTTCAAGATAAAGTCCCACAATTTGAAGAGATTGCCTCTTTTTACACTTCATAAATAGAAGCAAAGATTGTACATCTCCTCCAATACCTCTGTTGAAATGGTCTAGTCTTATTCCCAAAGGGAGCACTATAGTACCCAAAGGGGAGCTCCTTGCTGGTTTAAATTGTCATAACTCTGGGAGAGCTAAGGCAGTTTACTACAAAGGAGGATCTGCCTCCAGGAGCCTGCCTGTTTTTACCTCTCCTCCTCTCAAGCTTTACTGAATTGACTTCTTTTTTCTCTCTTTTTACCAGGAACCCTCATCCAAAGACACCTAGCTGCTTGAGGATCCCCAAAATGGAACAGATGAAGAATGTCAAATTTTCAAAGAAATTCTGTCAGTGAAATGTAGCAGGTGTTTCCCCTCTTTGAAATTCTTAATAATATTTTACATTAAAATTCTTGAGACATTTATTCTGTGGTAGGAAGCTTTTATGAGTCAGATAAGACACTGATCTGACTCTCCTTTTGCCTGAAATTGCACTTGTTAACATCTTGTCCTAGGCAGGAGGAGGGGTAAAGAATTCCACATCAACGGCTGCCAAAATATTTTCAAAACACTTCAATAGCCATTTTCTATTAAATACAAGTGGAAAGCACAAATCTGGTGACAGTAAGGCACATGGTTTATATAATTGCTCACAGTTTCACCTCTGAGTGGTTAATTTATATCCAAGTTGTACTTGAAGAGCTTTATGTATCACCATCCTTTATTTCTGGTATGGAACAAATGTACACATGCATTTCATTTCATCAAGGCAATATACAGGCAGGAACAAGCTGACAAAGAGTTCCTCATGATCTCCTAATGTTTCTCTTCTCTTTGCTATATTCACCTCAAATGTCATCTCCTCTTGTCTTCTGTCAAACTTTGAAAGCATGAAAATAATAAATAATACATACTTCATATTCCAGCAACTTTATGCAAGTGCTTTTAACCTATAAGCTGTTAAGTGAGACATGGGAGAGCAAATGTGAGGTGTAGGTCTCTTACCTTAAAATGAGTAAGAAATCATTATGTTCCATTTGTGCCACATCTCACAGACAGTGCCTGGGACCAAGGAAGGGAAGATCTTCCCCCCATACTTACAGGACTGGCATATCAACAGTAGCACTTGTTCTTGGAGCAGAGACCCAAAGAGCCTGCAGAGAAGCCCTCAAGAGGTGCAGGTCCACCTGCTTCCCTGGAACAGCTCACAGATCATGGTATTAGCTCAGCTTATTAGAGCATGGTGTTAATAATGCTAAGGTTGTGGGTTTGATGTCCCTATGATTGACTCAAGAGTTGGTCTTGATGATCCTTGTGGGTCCCTTCCAATCCAGAAAATTCTGTGGTCTCTCATCCCTGCACTGCTGCAGTGATGCGGACTAACCCCCACTCAGCTTAAAGGTTCCTCTTTCTCTTTTGTTTACACAGTGAAAACCAAAATGGCCTTTTGTGGTCCGCATACTTCCCTGTGCAGAAGGAATAGGGGTTGCTGGAGGACAAACAGGGCTAATCAAGGACTTCAAAATTAAATACAAAATAATTAGCTAATGCTGGAATCAGCCACTGTTCAAATGAAATGGTTTAGGGTAAATAAAAACTCATGCATTTATACATGAAACCAAAGCTAGTACAGAGAAGGTCAAGGCAAGCAAACCCTGTTATATTCAGCTAGAAGTTTGTACAGTACATCTGAGCATATTTCTCAATTCTCAGACAAGGCAGTTCCCCTAAGTGCACCTGTTTAGTTTTGTCTGGGGTTTTTTTATTCCTTTCCATCCAGCTGCTCACAAGACCAATAAATGACTAAGTAACACCTTTATTGTAAAACACGCTGCACAGCACAAAGCTGTATTTACTGGAATGATGTCACATTATTGTTTCCATACCACTAAATGTTACTTTAGGCCTTTTTTAACCCTTAGAGTTAAAAAAGGTTATTCTTCAAACCTCTAAGAAATGCAGTATGAGGCAATTTTCCAAATGGTGCAGAAAAGTTATGCACACAAGTCTTGTTATTCCTGCACTCAATAAGAAAATTTAGCTTCCTTGCCCATTCCCGCCCTTCACAGTTTTCTCAGCAAGATGCAACAGGATTTAGAAAACCAAGAGATAAAACATTTTGCCCTGAATGTCAGGGAAAAGAGAATGTTATTTTTCATCTACTATTTTGCATTATGATTTGATCTACTTCGTTCCCTGAACATTTTAAGAAAAGCTTTTTGCAGAGTGTATTGATAATACATACAAACTCTTTAATGCATATGCCCTTTTAAACTTGATAGTATGAGATTTGGGCTATGTTATTCCCCTTTTTTAAGCGGTGTTGTTTTTCCTCTGTTTTATTTCCCTGATAAACAGTGAGGCGGAATGCGTTGAGGATTCTAAAACTCAAAGAATTAAGCTCAAGCATTCAAAAGCCCCAGCTATTACTTAGGATACAAGTAATTAAAAAGCTTTGAATATTACAGGTTGTTAGCAGCAAATCTTACCTGTGATGTGCTGGAACAGAGTTAAGGGTAATAATAAATTAAGAAAGCAGGTCACCTACATTGTGTTATGTTTGCACTGATTAAGGCATGGAAATCTTCACAGATGTGGGTCAATAAACAGGAGGACAAGGTGAAACATTTATTGTTATTCTGGAAAAAAAAAGATATAAGAACTTATAACTGTGTTTCACAAGGCTGTATCTTACAGATCCTGGTTTGTCTTTACCTGCTCATAGCAAATTAAACTTCCAGGTATAATCAGGATTAAAATCAGTGAAAGTAAATCTTGATTTAAATATGTGATTTTAGATTTTCTTTGCATTTGTGCTTGGTAATTAGCTCCATTCTTACTTACTGGCATCATAATTAACACAAGTTGATTTGCAACCATATGTATGATGTATATTGGATATATTTCAATATCGTTTTTATTTTATCATATAAATATACACAGCGAGACTGTGCAAGTTATTGCAATTTTTTCAGATTCTTATGTTTAACATTCATTTTTCTCAAAAAATGGCAAAATAATTTTCTTTCCTAAATGATGATTTTATTTGGGATTTCATTGGGGTGCAAACTAAAATTCAGTTTAAATGGATAAAACTCATTTAATTAATTGTATTTAGCTGTCTTAAACTTACAGCATTGCTTTATTTCCTTATAAAAAGGAAGCTTATTTAAAACTAGCCAGAATACTAAATTAAGGAAGTGGATACATTATTTAGTGAACTGACAGAATATTTCTTCTCTGTGGGAGCTAATACTTAGATGTCTAACATGCAGATAAATGGCTAGTGAAATTATCAGAAGTGCCTGTAGGGGCTACTGCCTCATTTCCCCTGCAGTCAATAGAAGTCAAACATTTAATCTGTAGAAGGAATTTTTAAACACGCACTGGTCATCTGTCTTCATCTCCAAGCACCAAAATATCTTTGAAAATCTGGCCTCTCACCATCAGGTTTTGTTTGCGTTATCCTCTCCACTTTTTTTTTATTCAAAGATTAGAAGAGAAAACAGGCCTAAATTTTCAGCCCTCAGTCCATTTCTGAATTTTGCATGAGCAATGTTGACTAAATGCTGAATGACTAAATGCTATTTAAATTACAAAAATGCTGTACCTGCTAATTTGGCTAAACCAAAGAATAATAAAGACCATGTTGACCCTGTGTGTTGGTTTAAAGATAAACCAGCAGGAGAAATGGACCCACCACAAGGGAGATTATAAGTCACAGTTACAATTTAATGAAAGATATTACCATAAATACACTGACACAAAGAGAAATTGCTTTCAACTCACAAAACCTAGCAGTATAACCCAGTGTCCTGGGGCACAAACCCAAAGGGGTTTCTTAGCCCT
This sequence comes from Pithys albifrons albifrons, assembly GCF_047495875.1. NCBI lineage: Eukaryota > Metazoa > Chordata > Aves > Passeriformes > Thamnophilidae > Pithys > Pithys albifrons. The sequence continues at coordinate 25,679,443 of NC_092497.1, forward strand.
TGTGCTGAGACCCACATGGTTCCCCCAAGTCCAAAGCAAAAAAGAAGTGAGAAACCTGTTGGTGCAGGTGATGGCTGTAGTCTGGTTGAGAGTGGCAGTCATAGTCTAGTCAAGAGCAGTGGTCTCCTCCTGTCGAGGTCCTGCTGCTCCTCTGGATCCAACAAGAATTGCTGAGGTCTTACCCACCACTTATGTACCCTCAGGGAGCACCCAGTCCCTCACCCAGGGCGGGGACTCACACAATGGGTGATTAACTCTGGGAGCCAGGGGGTATTGTTGAACCGTTGATGGCCCATTAGCTGCCACACCCCCTCAGGCTGGGTGTGAGGGTGCTAATGACTCCCTGGGCAGCTGCTGCTAATGGTCCATTGTCCTTGGGAAATGAATAGAGGAGGTAGAATACACAGCTTTGATCACTCCCACGCAGTGATAGCTGGTCCCACCTGCTGAACTAGAACACCCTGAAAATTTCCAAAGTAGTTTTGTTTGAGACATTGAGTAGGAGAATCTTTCTAGTGTATTGAAATAATGCTGAGAAAATCTGAGCTTTAATACATCCAAATTGAGTTTTACTGTCAATACAATTAATTTTACTATATTTTTAAACTTAATATAAACATCCATTTTTAATACTAACTTCTCAGCACCTCCAGAAATTCCAAGCAACAACAAGGGCCTGGGCTGCTGGTACAATAACTGGGACATTACATCTCTCCAACCAGAATCTAATCAGGGCACTGCAGAAAGTACTGGTGTGAAAACCATAGCTACCACCTCAAATTTGGCATTTCAATGCCTTCACTGATGTACTTTCAGGGGCTTCCTCATACTCAGGATGCCCTGTCTGAACTCTTTAATGGATTTAGACAGCTACATCTTTTCTCTTAAAAGCCTAAATGCATTGCTGCTGCTGCTGCTGCTGCTGCTTTAACCAGCAGGTCAGTAGTATGAGCTTTTACCTTCTTTGAATTCCATTTTCTGCCAAGGCAGGTCTCCTAAGACAGAGTCCATACGACCAGGCAAGCAGGAAGTTTCTGAAATGAGAGCTCTCCCTGATACATCTGCTAAGGTTTTACCATGTTGCCTATGAATATTTTCTCACAGAGAGGGGAGCTAACCACTTGACTGCCTTGCCATTCTTCTTTCTCTTTCTGCTTCCATCATATGGAATTATTGTAGCAAACACAAAGCAGCATGAATAGGCTAAAAAACTTTTTTCCATGCTTAGTATTTTTTGTGATTCCATTGTAGATGGTTTCATGGCAGCAAAAACTGCCTTGACCCATGTTCTTCTAAATCCAGGGCAGTTTTGGTTAAGGTGTGGAGTTAAAACAACAGTAAATAATCACTGCAAAGATGAAGAAGAAGCAGAAATCCTTTCTAGGATTTCTAAACTAGTCACGGGTGTGGCATGCTATGTATGACCAGTGTTTCTTTGCATACTTATAGGAATTTTCTCCAGGATCAATACTGGAAATATAGTGCCTACAAACTTCAAACATATCCAGAATTAACAGAGAGCTGAGCTAAGGGCTGTCATCTTTTAAATTTAATCATTCAGTCTGAAATCATCTTCTCTAACTTCAGTCATTTATAGATGATGAGTCACCCAAACAGTTAGATACCCAGCTTACACCACATAAACCGAACTCTCTATAGAGACATCTATTTCTTCACGGTGTAAAAGAAATCTAATAGGCACAGAGTAGGGATCTCATCATGACTCACTTTAACTCAAGCAAGATGAGATCTGCTACTAAAGTATAAATCGGGTGTAGCTGATATTTCAAGGGCTTAGTTCCCTTGTGTTTGATCATCTTTTCTGATGGATTAGGAATGATTGTTCCAGTATGCATTTTGAAAGTTTTATATATATTAAAACTAATAAATTAGATTTCTGGAAATAGAAAGGTTTTCATTCCTCACTGAACATAGAAATATGAAAATCCCATTAAACTGCTTTGAACAGGCTAATTTTAGCAAAATCAGTACTTCTATTACATTTAAAGTGAAAAGTTTTGGTGCAATTGTTTATAGTATCTCCTGTACCTTTGATGCCTTTCCCATAAAAAAAAACCCTTAATAGTCAAGGAACAAGACTTCAGTACTAAGTTTGTTCTCAATGGATAGACTTCACTTCCTGTAGCTGAGCCTGGTTCCTAAGTTTAGGTCTATGCATTCTGACAAAGTCTTTTAGGGATATCCACCCAGTGGATAAGGAATTGGCTGGCTAGTCACACTCAAAGTGTTGCAGTCAGTAGCTTGGTGTCCAAGTGGAGATAGGTGACAAGTGGTGCTACTCAGAGGTTGGTATTGGGGCTGGCACTGTGCAACATCTTTATCAGCAACATGGACACTGAGATTGAGTGCATACTCAGCAACTCGGTCAATGACAGAAAGTTAAAATAGAACCTGCTCCTCAACATTCTCTCACCATTCCAGGAGTGCCACATACGCCACCCTGGCTTCCACTACTACAGTGGCTGCCTTCACAGCCAATGGGTGCCCCTCTCAACTCCGCACACACACACAAACACACACACACTCACTCACAGGTGCATTTCCTTCTCCTTAAGGGTGGACCGTATGTTTCCTTTAGTGGAGTCTCAGATTTATAAAAGGCATCTCAGGCATTTGATTTATAAAAATAAACAGTTCAGTAGAGTCGTACAGCTTGACCTGACCCAGAACAAAGAACTCCTTGGGCAATTAGACCCTCATGATTTATGATCTGCTACTCATGCACTCTTCACCAGTCTTTTCGTCCAATGGTGATTTTTGGTCTAGGGTCTTCTAACACCTTATTGGATTCTGTCTCTGTCTCCACATAGCCAGTCTGTTAACTACTCTTACCTTGTTGAGTTGCAACTTCTGCTGATGGCTGATTGTCTTTTGGTTTGTCCTTCTAGACCAGTCAGAAGAGCACAGAAATTAAAGAAGGCCTAGACCAGAATAAAAGTCACTTAGCAACAATTAAAATATCAGTGTTTTATTAATATTCTCCCCAAACTAAAGACAAAATGCAGCATTGTACCAGCTATTAAGAAAATTAACTCTGTTTCAGCATATCTGGGTGAAAGTTCATGGGTTGCAGTCCAAGGCTTCAGCGAATCCAGCTGCTTATGTTGAGCAAGTAAAGCAAAACGAATACTAAACTAAGTCAGACAGTATTATAAGTCTAAGTGACTCACTGTGCTAAAACCGTACTTATTTAAGCTAAACAACAATTTCCTCTCAAACACCAAGCTGTATGGTGCAGTTGACATGCTGGAGGGAAGGGATCCATCCAGAGGAACCTCGTCAGTCTTGAGAGCTGGGCCGATGCAAACCTCATGCTGTTCAACAAGGTCAAGTGCAAAGTCCTGCCCAGGGGTCAGGAAAAGACCAATGACAAATATAGGCTGAGTGGAGAATGGATTGAGAACAGCCTTGACGAGATGGACGTGGGGGTTCTGGTGGACGAGAATCTCAACATGGCCCAACAATGTGCACTTGTAGCTCAGAAAGTCAGTTGTATCCTGAGGTGCATCAGAAAAAGTGTGGCTAGCAGGGTGAAGGAGATGATTCTGTCTCTCTACTCCAGACTATAAGACCCCATCTAGCATATTGCATCCAGCTCTGGGGTCCCCAACATAAAAAAGACATGGACCTGCTGGAACAAGTCTGAGGCGGGCCACTAGGGTAATCAGAGGACTGGAGCATCTTTCCTGTGAGGACAGGCTGAGAGAGCTGGGGTTGTTCAGCCTAGAGAAGAGAAGGTTCCAAGGAGACCTTATAGCAGGTTTTGAGTACTTAAAGGAGACCACAAGTAGACTGGAGGGAGACTTCTTACAAAGGCAGGTAGTGACAGGACTAGGGGGAATAGATTCAAAATGACAGAGTATAGATTACATTAGGTATAAGAAAGAAATTCTCTGCTGTGAGGGTGTTGAGACACAGGAACAGGTTGTCTAGAAAATTGTGGCTGCCCTAATCCCGGAAGTGTTCACTGTCAGGTTGGGTGGGGCTCTGAGCAACCTGGTCTAGTGAAAGGTGTCCCTGCCCATGGCAAGGAGGTTGGAACTACATGATCTTTAAAGTCCCTTCCAACGCAAACCATTCTATGATTGTACAACATAAACCCCTGCAGAGATTTCACCTGTTAGTTTCTACCCTATGCCTTAACTTGCACGTAAGGTAAAGATATTTTACGGAAAAACATCCAATCCTAAACAACTCCATCTCTTGTTGGTAGTTTTACCAGTAGTTAATTGCCCAATGTTTAAAATTTGCCTCCTTAATTCAATCCTGATTTTGCCTAGTTTGAAATTGCTGATCATTCTTTCTGCTGGGTTGTGAACATTCTGCTATGGAAAATTACATCTCTGTGTGCGTTACAGACTGAGCAGCCTCCTTCTTTCATGACTGACTAAATATCCTTAGCTTCTTGTGCCTTGCTGCATAGCGCGTATTTTCCAGGTACTGTATTACTACCATAGATTAGTTCTGGGCCTTCAAGCTTTTTTTTTCATTTTAAAGTGTAAAACTGGGTATGTGACTCCAGCCAGAGCCTCACTCCTTCAGCATCTCTTGATATTTAAGACACCTACACAATACTGATAAGGCAGTATATTTAATGGATGATACCTGCTCTCCATGAACCACATTATCGTATCTGGGCTCATGTTTCGTTGGTTAGCTATCACAACCCAACAGGCCTTTTATGGGATTACTGGTTCCCAAGTCACAGTTTTTTACTCTGTAAGCCTGACATATTCTGTACTTCTCCATGTATGCCCCTGACTTTTCCAGCATTGAAATTATTTATTTTGAATAAGTTTATTTCAACCAGCAATACAATTTGCTTTACAGAACTGATCTGTTTATTACTTACAATGTCAACAATATTTGTGCTAGCAGCAGGCTTTATTAGCAATTATTTTAATACTTCCTCTATGGTGACTAATAAATCTATCAAACAGCTTAGGCTGGATGAGCAAATTCCTGCAAGAATTCACCAGAAACTCCCACATTTTGATAATTAACTAAGTACAACACATCAAATTACAAACTACTTGAAATGTGCTGAAATGATACTGTACCGGGATAAGCTTTAATCACAACATAGTGTGATTTTCTGCCAGTTGCTTTACAGCATTAAGCTGTTGTCTATTATAAATTTCCTCAATATGTTCCCTTCTCGGAATTGTCAGAGACATATCACTATACTATGACACTTTATCTCCAGTAAAGATCGGTGTCCTATTAAAAGAATACATATTTTTAACTCCCTTAGATTTTCTAGATATTGTTTCAACTTGATGCCATAGTCTACAGATACTATTTTCCTTTATCACTGACTTGCTGAGAAGGTTTCAGAACATCACATGCAGCACCATAAGAGATATTATCATCATCTGCCTATTTGGTGCCAGCCTCTTTGCAGTCCTCCACTTTCGTGTGCTACCAACGTATTCGTGTCTGCTAAGCCCTGGTAAAGATTCTTTCTTCATTGGAGAATATTGTTCTGAGTGGTAAAAATTGCAGGTTTTTTTTTTTTTACAGATGTACCCAAAAGACAGAGGCACCTTCTTGGCTGGTATTTAAACTTTGCACTGAAGCATGTGATCAGTCAAACTCACACCACACAGATGTCAGCTGACGTCACAGTTTCTTTTTGCATTGTAACACAAAAAGGATTGAATTAAAAATTACATTAGTAACTCAGGAATCCAGCATACATTGAAGACAAGCTTTAAGAAATTTATATTAAAAGTCTTTAAAAATCCTGAATCTTTCTAATGATTCAGGGGGTCATATATACACAAGTGTATAAGTATATATAAATATATAAAATGTATCTCTTTTTCTTTTTTCCCAAGAGATTCATCACATGCAGCTTTATTCTGTGAGTTCTTTAAGCTTCATATGTGAATTTGATCTTTCACTGGAGATTTTATTATATCCATTTATTGACAAATCAGTAATTAATTTTTTGTTTCATTCCAATGAGAATCATTCTCATTCATAAGTTTATTTTATAAAAAAACCCATCAATTAAAACAGAAAATCTGCCTCCAAGGTAGGACAAAAAGAGATAATGTTAGTGACAGGCTCATAATCAAAGTTCCTCTCTCTATTGAGAAATAAACACTTGTGAGGATTCTCAGTGTGTTTTATAGTCTTAACGGCTGTCAAGTCTCCCTTGATTGACCCCGAATAAAATCTAACCAGGGCTGTCAAAAAAAATATGTCCATCAACTTTGCTCATGCATTGCAACATAAAAATTGACTGGAGTCATTGACTACAGGTAGCAATGAGCAAAACTACACAAGATAAATACTCTGGTTTGTAGATACTCATTCAATCCACTTTCATCTGCCACCTTGATTTTTGGATTGGGCACTCATGGATAAAAAGGAGGTGATCTGAAAAAATCATGTGTGTCTTCCAAAAGACAGTATCGTGTTATGTTACTCCCTACACAGAAATTTATGATACATGGTGTTAAACCATGGGCTAAGCTTAATGTAACATAATGCATTAAAAACTGCACATCATGATTGTAATGTGTGTCAGAACAATGAATTGTTATATCACATATCTCTTCATTCACAGGTAGGGGACCCATGGAAATAATTCGCAAAGGGATATATTCTCGTTTTGATGCACATACATAAATTCCTCTTTCTCTGACTACTTCCAGCTTTTCAGATAATGGTTGGTCTGAGCTAGGAAAAACTGCTTTTAAAAAAGCCTCAAGTTAGCTAAAAAAGGTTTGAATTGTAGCTAAGCATTTATCATAGGCATAGTTTTAACCCCGAAAACTGTATGAGAGGGCTCTTTTGTAACCTACACTCCCCAGTAGTGTCACATTTGAGGAATCACCATTGCTGCCTTCTCTGCCCAGGGTAAATTGTACTGTCACTATAACTTTGCTGAAAATGAGTAGGTTTCCATCTGATTTTATATCATCACTTCCCAGTGGGCTACTTCCTTTTCACAGAAGCATAGACAAAATAAGAATCTGTCCTGGTGGTGCCTGAAGAAGCTACAAAGGCAGAAATGGGAATGGACTTCACCTCTGGCTCTTTTTTAACTTCTGCCTGGTGTCACCTTTCGTATTTACCTAACTGCACAACATAACCTAGCCTCTTATGTAACAAAACACAGCTCCCACTTGATTCAACGTGTTATGTAGGCATCTGACAAACTGCAGTAGATATCCATTGTGTCCTTGTCCCATCTATGACCTGTGCTACTTGCCTATACCTGTGCTGTTGAATAGCCCTCTAAGTGCTTTGGGAGTGTATTTGTGGAAGGTAATTTTGACCAGTAATGATCATCTGATAAGAAAGTGGGTCAGGAGGTTTACATTAGAAAGCATACTGATGCTATCTTGCATTCTAACAAGGGAAATTAATTCTTGTGGCTTAAATGGTGCCTCCCCGTTTGCTGGCCGGGAGTACAGATGCTAACTTAATCTACGAAAGATATATAAACAAATAAGTAAACACTACTAACTTCCATTCAAAATCTAATTCCATTTATACAGTATTCTTGAGGGAGGTTGAAAGATATTTTGTTTTCCCACAAAAAGGACAAAATTTGAAGACTAAATAATTACATTTTGTTTGATCATAAATGAAAATTAAATTATATTCAAACTGAACATGACTCTGATGGACAAAATAGTGTAAAAGCTCATTGAGCATTTACTTATTGAAATAATGGTCTCAGTCCTGAGCTGAACCAAATGCGCATTTGGCCATGGGCTTTTCAAGCTATCTAAACCAACTGGCATTGGACAGATGAGACGATGGAAACTGCCACTGGGGCTTAGTGGACTAAACTCCAATGGCTGCATTTCCTTCTCCAAGATATGCCCTGACCTCAGCAGCATAGTCAGCATAATGTTGCAAATTTGAACAGCTGGCAAACATGTTTGGTCTATATTTGAAATGAAAATGAAGCAACTCCACGGCAAAGGCTCCATTATTTCAGAAAGTCCCTCATTAAAGCTAAGGAAATAAATTTAAAAGGGAGAAAGGGGTATGATCAGAATGTAGGATTATGAGACTCAGAATTTGCACACCTTAGAAGTTGTGTATTTCTTAAGGGTAGTGTTTAATTGAGAGACACATTAACTGGCAATTGCTAACTGTGAAAGGGAGTTGTGCTTTTGAGTGTGTCTGTGCTTTTCTGGTGACAAAGCATATGTACAGCATTAACTTCTTAAGCCAGTCTTTCACAGAGAATGTTACGGGTTGTAGGCAGTGCCTAGGAGCCTGGTGTGCTTGCGTGCAAGTGAATTAGGTGAACTCTGAACACTTCAGATTAAACATTACACAATGGTTATGTGTGCAGACATTTGAGCTCAACAAACTGATCACCTGCTTCCAGTCCTTCATTCTTAAGTGAACTGGGAATAAGCTGTAATTACTACATATGCTCTTATCCAGAAGAAATAAACAAGACCTAGATGGATTTTTTTTTTAGACAAAAGGCATAGAGCATTGGCAGTGACAATTATTCCCATTCAAGTAAATTTGTACAAAACATGTAAAAAACTGTCTTGAACATATTGGTTATGTGGAGCCAGATTAAAGTTGGGATGACCAGATGACAGTAAACAGAGGAGAGGAAGTCATATTCACAGTAATACAAGAGAACACATAAATATATGTGTAAGGCAAGGGTGCCATGTACTGAATGACTTGCTCTGTATGTCAGCATAGCCAGAGCACCTGCAAATTATGTTTAGACACTTGCCTTTATACAACAGTGCTGACATGATGATTGGGGTGAATAGATCTTATGAAAAACCTTCAACCAGATGCAACACAAGCAGAATGCTGCCAAAACCCATTGAAGGATCAACAGTTTCTATACCATCCTAAAGGGACAATAGGATTCACAATCTGCATAAAGCATAACATCACTAATTTACATGGAAATAAATGTATGACTGATTAGGCTAGAAATTGTTTCAAAGGAATTTAAAAAGGAGTGTCTCTTTCGGAAAACATTATACATATTCAGATATCCAGACATTTAGAAATAAAATTACTGGTTTTTAAAGTGTTAATTAATTTTCAGGTATTAATACAAACATGCCTTAATAATAAAGTGCATAATGCTTGCAGATATATTTCATGCTCTACTCCACGATCCACCAGTAACACCTTTTCTAAGTTACCAGCATATATGCTTAAAAATGAATACAGGTTTGGTATATTATCACCCATTTAGTTAACTGAATTAGCTGTAAGAAAACAATTGATTTGACTTCTAAAATTCAGTAGCTGAGCCTAAGCCCTGTCAGTAATGCAAGTTAATCCTTCAGGGCTAGAAATAAAACATTTGTAGCAGGTGGAAACATGAGTTACTTTTCTTAATATTGCTGCTTCTAGCCAATTTTTATTTTTGTACTGTTACTTGCTGTTTGCCTTCTCAGTTATTGAATGATTTTGTCAAATATAGAAATGACATCGAAGACTACTTTTGAGAAAATAATTGATGCGTAGGTGCATGGTGGTAATTTGGCTTTACTTGCAGCCTTCTGTATTTTCAAAGTGTATGTAGCATAACTGGGCTGTCTTGGAATTTTTTGGAGAACCATTTCAAGCCCCAGTATGACTTTATACAGCTTTTTAAAGACAGAATAATAAGGTGTGAATTTCTGTCAAAGTAAGGGACTGCCTTTTCCCTTGCCTTTGCCAGAATGCTGCCCTCCTCCCTCCTCCTCTTGCATAGTTGATGGCAGATTTGCATATCAAATACAGAATACATCTGCGAATTTGACTCCAAACCGTAGCTGTTCATGGCATTAATCAGGCTGTTGATGCTGAGACCTGCATTTCCCTTCAGAAACAACCTGCCAAGCAAATGCTGTGTGTCACAGGTCTCCTGGTAAGGCTCGCTGGGCTCTGTAACAGGGGTCACATTCATCCTCCTCTGCACATAATCACAACTGTAAACTTGAGCAGTCTCGGCCTTCCTTGCATCATATCTGATGGTGCCAGCCACACTGCCATCCATGGGTGCTGGCTAATGCCCTGAAACCATCATGTCACCAGAAGCTACCTGACTTCCTTCCTTGTAGACACCTTTTCTCAAGACACAGGTATCACTGGCAGTGCTGAGAGTCAGGACAGGCCACTAACACGGGACAAAAGGATATGGGGGCGAAAAAGCCACCTGTGCAGACCTTCCTGGACTGCACTGCACTGAAACTATACTTGTCTTTCCTATTTATGAATTGAAGCTAATTAATTCTTTCTTCTTGTTTTAATTACTCATTCAGGGGGAGTTCTTTCAAACACAGATGCAAAGCTCTTTTTTTTCCCAAGAATTTATCCCCTTAAGTGGTTAGCCTCAACCAAGTATAACCATGAAGGAAAACAGCCTTTGAACCATCAGTCCATTATAACTCTAGGACTGAGTGTCAGTGCTAATGTTGCCTCTTTATTGTTTTTATCAACCACCTGGCACTAAGGGGACAGGCAGGTTCTTTTAGAGATCCTTAGCACAATGATGACAACACTATGTTGCAGTGTGTTTAACAGTTCAACCATTAAACAGTTTAACAAATAAAGCTTTATTTTCCTTAGCAGGATTTCATTACCAGCATAGCACAGAATTTACTAGTAGAATGGCATAGGATTTCTACAAGCAGAATCACACATAGAGTCAGGTTGAGAGCCACCATAGTAGGTCATCAGATCCAATCTCCCTGCTCAAGCAGGGTCATCACAGAGCACATTGCAAAGGATTGTGTCCAGATGGTTCTTGAGTATCTCCAGTGAGGGAGACTCTACACCATCTCTGGGCAATTTGTTCAGTGCTTGGTCACTTGCACAGTAGAGTTGTTCCTCGTATTTCAGGTGAAACTTCTGTGCATCAATTTCTGCCCATTGCCTCGGCACCACCGAGAAGAGCCTGGCTCCATCCTCCTGGCACCCACCCTTTAGGTATTTACACACATTAATGAGGTCTTCCCTCAGCTGCTTCTTATTAAATCAGTGTAGTGATTTGGGTAGCAAAATACAGACTTCTAATACAGTACAATCTGGACCCTCTGCAGATGAGGATGGATCATAGCACATGGTGTGATGTATCAATACAACAACCACAATCTAGACTCAAAAATTGCATAAAGGAACAGAAGTCCCCTCCTCAGTTCTGGAGGAAGCAGCTGATGGCAGAGGTCCCAGGTCTCTGTCCAGCAGCACCTCAGGTGCGAGTTCCCCCTCAAGACCCAGCTGGGTTTTCCAGAGGGTGCTCCGGGGGCTGTGAACACTTCCCAGCGCTGCGGCCGCAGGGATGGCCCAGCACGGGCCAGCCGGGAGCGGGACGTGCAGGTGGACAGGGAGCGCAGCGCTCGGCCTGGTGCCCGGGAACTGCGGGGGGAGGAGGGACGGGAGGGAGAAAGATGGTTTGCCTCCTTGGGGTACAAGATCTGCAGGGCCTGATAATGTGGGGGGAGGGCAAAGGCGGTTCCAGAGAAGGGCTGCTCATGCTGTGCGCTGGCGTCAGTCCCTGGTACCAGGGGTCGGGGATGGAGGTTGCCGGTCACAACAGCCCCCGACAGCCCCAGGGACCGGGTCGGGGCAGCCTCAGGGCCCGCAGTCGGGGCAGCCCCAGGGCCCCGCTCGGAGCCGCCCCAGGACCCGGCTCGGAGCCCACCAGGGCCCCGCTCGAAGCCGCCCCTATCCCGCGCAGGTCCACCCATCCCTCCCCGTGTGCCAACGGCCCTCACGCGCGCACCTCTGCGGCTGCGCCGGGACGGGCCGCCCTGCCCGGGCGCGTCCACTGCGCTGGGGACGGGGGAGCGCCGCGACGCCCCCGTCCCTCGCTGTCGGTGGTGCCGCCCGGGCTGGGGGCTCTGCGCATGCGCGGCGCGGTGTGCGCAGTCCCGGCGCCACTGCCACCGCCGCCATGGCCGACCCGCGCCTGAGGCAGATCAAGATCAAGACCGGCGTCGTGAGGCGGTGAGTGCCCCCCGCCATCGCGGGACGGGCCCGGCGCGGCCCCCAGGGCAGGGGGCCCTGCCGCGGCCCCGGGAGTTCCGCCGGGCGGGGTGGAGGGCCTGCCGCGGTTCCGTGCGGGGCCGGCCGTGCCTGCCGCGGGTCCGTGTGGGGCTGGCGGGACGTGCCGGGGGCGGCCCTGCCGCGGTTCCTTCGCCCCGAGCCCGCCGGCGGGAACAGGCCGCGCTCTCCCGGGACGCCGCTTAAATGAGGGTTTCGTTCTCCTTCGTTAGTGACTCCGAGAGCCGGTGGAATCACCCTCCGCTTTCGCTGTGCACGGCAGTCTCGCCTCGTACGCTACCTGTTTTTTCAGTAAAGCAGCAGTTGGATGGGTTATTTCTGTTTCAAAAGAACCAGTGGTATCACAGCATTAGTTAGGTTGGAAAAGATCTCTGAGATAATCGCGTCCAACCTATGAGCAAACACCACCATGTCAACTAGACCATGGCACTGTCCTGTCTTTCCTTAAACGCCTCCAGGGACGGTGACTCCACCACCTCCCTGGGCAGCCCTAGTAGCTTCATCACTGGAGCCTCGATCTTCCGGGTTTTAACACAGCCTTAATTTTTAAGGAGGGTTTGTCTGTCTGGATCTCTCTTATGACTGTAAACACAAGGCTTTGACATGAACTGTTTGATCACAGTGCATTTTCTTAAGGCTACAGAGACTGCGCTGGCTCAGGCAAAGACAGGAATCAATGTGTGTGCTGGATAAAGACGTTGAATACTATATTTTCATACAATCAACTTTATGTTATGACTTAGCAAATTTCTGTCAGTAAGACTGGCACATTTTCTTACACTTGATTTGCTTTGAAAGGTTGGACTTGAAGACTACTAAAGTTGTCAGTGTTAATGATAGTTAAAAGCACTTCAGAGTTCCTAGTCTCTAAACAGGGAGCAAACCACACAATTGTATGGGGTTTAGGGCTAGTACAAAGAAAAGGATTAAAACATTTGGGAAAATGATGCAAATGCAGTCGACAAGACTGAGATTTGCTTTTCAAGAATGGCTGTGTGAATAAGCAAGTAAACTTAACTTGTGTATGTTGTGTGACAACAGGGATAGCTACAGTTATTCTGCAGCAGCTGGCATGCTGTAAGTGAAGGAAACTTTAGAAAAAAGGGATGAGGATGAAACGAGTATTATCTTCCACTCCCTGTGGGGAGATGATAAAGCAGCAGCTCCCAGTTCCGTGGCGGTTGCACAGAGATAAAAGGAGAGGTATGGCTCAGTCCCACCCCACCCTTCTCCTGAAGCCCAGTCATGCACTCTGCTGTAGTGGGCGTACATGTGACTTGTGTCAACTTGGAAACATCAACATTGTGCAACAACTATATAGGTATTCTCTCCTGTGTGAGACGACTTATGTGGAGGCTTATTAAACATTCCCTAAAGTGACTGAATTAGTACTTTAGTTAATATTACGTAGGGGTTTTTATGTGTTGAGAAAGGCACATTGTATTTAGCCTGTAATACTGATTTCCAAGCATGCTCAGCACTCAGGCAATAAGAATAAATCAAGAAAAGTAGGGGTCAAGAGCCTTTAGGACATACAGAATGTTTTAGACATTTCATTTGTAATTTTTTAATCACCTGTTGCAGCACTTTTTTTCTCTCATTAGTTAACCTTACTCATCATTTTTTTTCCAAACTAAGAATGAATAGCTATTCTGTTTGGGGATTTTTTTTCTAGCTGTATATCATAAATTCGTTGTGTACACCTCTCAAGAAATTATATTGTAGGTTGTGGGTAGTTCACTTGCCCACACTTTTCTTACATTGCTGTATATCAGTGAAAGAAATCTAAATTAGGAATGGGGAGAATCTGTTGGGTTTTTTGACAGATCTGGTAGCCAGGCTCTTGGTGATTGTAGACTTCCACTAGTTGGTCATTCAAAAAAAAAAGTAGATGGACATGAATAGTAATGTTTGCTGTATTTGTGGCTTATCCCTTAACAAGCAATACTTCTGGTTTAATAACTTCAGAATAGTCTTAGTCCTAGTAAATCCAAACAATGACCTGCTGGATAGTGAGGGAATTGATCAGGAAAAAGTCCAAAACTTCTCAAATACCTTATTTTCATTTCAGGTAGGGACTTATTTTAAAAACTATTGCAAAGAAAGTAAGTCGGGTTATATGAAAATAACACTGACATTTGCCCATAGTTTCCACATGATGAAGTGGAAGTGACACCAGTAGATTAGAATGAGACTAAGACAATTCACATTGCAATTGTGTTAGTTTAACAATCTTTTAACATGCTTGTTTAAATGTGGCTGACATACCATAATTACAAATTTACAAGCCTTGATTATAGAATTTTACATTATGAACCTATGGGGAAAGTGTATTGATTTCTTGTGAAGCTTTTGTTTTTTAAATTCACCTTTCTAAAACTGTGGTATCTCCCCAAGATTGTTCTTTTGCCTGTTGCACTGGTATTGATACTGTTTTTATTCTTTGTAAAATATTGCAAAGCAAGTTACACTGTGCTTGTCCCCCTTGCTCCAAGCACAGGAAGTTCTGTAAATTACTCAAAACCATTGGTCTGATTTGTATGTAAATGTGAACAGTTCTCTTATGGAATTATTTTACTGGTGAGTCCAGGACACATTTTGTGCAAGAGAAGTATGAAGAATGCAGATATTCCTTTTGCAGTGTGTTGACTCTGTTGGCAATTCAGGCACAAAACTAGTTCATGTTCTTGGTTACTCAAGAAATTCGCTATTTCTGGTGTAAATTAGAAATTTTACCCATCTTCTGTCCAGCATAGAAATTATGGTTGTTTTCTTGCTTGTTGCCCATTTGCCGTAGGCCTCACTCTGAGTCTGAGCATCCACGTATTGGTAAGAAACTCACATTTCTTTATTCTTGTTACAAGACTGTATGCAGCAACTGTTTGTAAGCTCAGTTAATGGGAAGGGATATCTCATACTATTTGTGTATTGAGGAATGATACAAAAAGCTGCTCAGCTAAACTGAGTCAGCATGATAAAGCAATTTAATGTGTGTATGCGGCAAATCTAAGAGCTTAGGGATTCAAGAGGGTGAATATATTGCATGCACTGTTGGATACAAGCTGACTCTACCCAAATTAAACCTTTTCAGAGTGCAGATTATGCATCTGTTGTCTAGGGCTGTCACCAGCTCAGTCCCGGAGTCTTGGAAGTTGTGTTCAGTGCTAGCCAAGTGTGGTCGTTGTGGTCTAGAGCTCCTTACATATGTCTTAAGTACCTTTTGTAGTGCTCCTGACATCAGAATGAGATGCAGAAAGTCCCAAGTTGGTGCTGCATTTGAAGGCTGTGCAGGTCTTGGAGACTTACTAATGTAGTCCCTGTCCCACATTATAAAACTGCTTTATGTGAACTGTCTGAGAAATGAGTGCACCTGCACTTACAGAGTATTGTCTGGGGTAAGGTATGTAGCATACATAGACCTGCGTGGATAATTAGTTGAAGGGTCTAGAAACAAATTTACATTTTTTAAGGAAGTCCTATTTCCCTGTGGTTTTCAATACGTGCTTTTTTCAGCTTCGAGAATAACAAACAGTACCCACGCCCATCTTAAAAAGCTGCGACGAGCACAGTAGTTGCTGTGAAAATTGCCTACTGTGTTGTTTTGGTTTTTTTAAAAATGGGTTTGATTCCATTTGTTTTACCTTTTGACCAGACCTAAACAGTGATTCCTTTTGAGAACTATTTCACAATTAAAAATTAGCAATGATCAGATCAGATCTGTAAAAGATTGGCTCTTTTACTGTCCTTCCTCCATCCCATTGGCTTTTCTAAAAAAAAATTGGTACCTCAGGTTTTTTTCTGTTTAGAATTGTCTTCTGTCCCCTGAGGCAAAACTGTCTTACCTATGTCCATGCTGACCATAGGAATGTCTTGTCTTCATCATTTTTATTGGAAAATTAAAATATGCCCACCAGGTTTATGACCGTGTCATTAATGATGGGATATTAGGAAGGAAGGCATTCTTTTTTCTTCTGGGGAAGAATATGTCCAAAACTGTGACTTTGCAACCTGAACTTCTTTAAGCAGTCTTTCAAGTTTGGAAATACAGTAGTTCAGCTGCTTGGCAACACTGGCATGGTGGCATTGTACATATGTGCAAGTGCCATTGTCTTTATTTTTTTTTATGGCATTGAACCACATGCCTATATAGATTAAACAGAGATAATTATTTTCTGTTGAATTAGAATGTGGATCCATGGGAAAAACTAAAAAATATGTATTAAATTTATAGTAGTGCTTTGTGTACAGAAGATGAAATACAACTATGCTAACAACCATAGTCCATCCTGTCTTGACTTTAGGTGTCATTAAATTGTGTGTATCATATAGGTGGAAATCTCATTCAAGACAGTGAGGTTCATTGTTTCTTCTTTTCTCTTCTAAGTCTCTTTCCTGATGCATCATGAATTGTCTAGACACATAATATGACTGTAATTCTATTTAATTTTTCTCATTACTGTAGCACTTACAGTTGGTTCTGCTCAGTTGGGTGAGGCAAGGAGAGGAGGAAGTAGATTCTGAGGTTTTTCCTCCAAAAAGATGTTGCCTGGGTTATAGAAGGGAAGATGAAGTGATGATCTTTGGTAACCCCAGTTGTTGCCACAGCAGTGGCCCTGTTTCTCACCTCTTCAGGGTGGACCAATAAACTTTCACTTCTTTCCAACTTGTCAGCAGCATGTCAGAACTGTTCTTTCAGCTCTCTTGGTGGACTAGCCATTCTCTTCTTTGCCCCCTAAAGTCCAAGTTCCTTCTTGCAGTACCTCAGGAAAGTCTTGATCCCCAGCCAGTGTCTTTTGCTTCTTGAATAGCCTTTAACATAAGAACTTTGATCTTGGTCACATCTGTTGGATTCTTCCATTCCTCTGCCCAACTCCATGCTTCTGCTGGCATTCAGAGATGCCTGAGGCAGACAAACTTTCTCAGCAGGGCACAAAGGGGAAATTCAGTTGTTGCTGTGACAAGGACTTAAAGAAATTGTAGGAATGTATTGCAAGAACAAGGTAATAACTCCTAAGGGTAAGAACAGAAAGTGAAGCCCTGAAGATTCAGAAATATCTCTTATGTAGAACCTGAGTTGTTGGCAATTCCTGGATGTTGGGGGAAGAACATTAGGAGTAGTAATGTGTGCTTCCTCTGTCCTTGCACTATTTTAACACTTTTAGTCTAGGCATCCAGTAGTAGTTCCTGTCTGTGACTGTGGCTCAGAAAAGTGGAATTTTTGTCTGTATACAGAGGATCTGAATTTCATTGTGTATTATGTTGTGCATAATTTTTTCATCTATCAAATTTTAGAAACACTGTATGCTCTTCTTACAGAGTGGTAGATGAGCTTGCTACTGCTAATGATGCAGCTGTGGGAGACGACAGTGTTAATGTCTGTGGACTGGGGCAGGAACAGTGGTACCTTTGTGGAATGAGAAACAAGGGTGATTTGGGCTCTTTGTGCAGCAGCCAGAAGTTCAAACAGTCTAAACCACTTGCAGCTCTGCACCCTAAACAGACTGGGAGTGAAGTCGCTTGAGAAATCAGTGTGATCCTAAATTTGGACGTCTCCTTTCCCTCTCCCCCTCTCTGGTCTCTGATGCTAGTCAAACCTTTTGCTGAGCTCGAGCAATTTGCTTAACCCAGGAGAAAAACTGTCAGCTTTTTTTGGTTGGTTGGTTGGTTTTTTGTGGGGCTTTGTTACTGTGTTAATTTCTCACAGACTCACAGACTTTCTCACAGACTATTCTGAGTTGGAAGGGACCCACAAGGATCATCGAGTCCAACTCTTATGTCAATAGCCCATGTAGGGGATTGAACCCATGACCTTGGCATTATTACAACCACGTTTTTAACCAACTGTGAGCTAATCTCAGGGTCCCGCAGCTTTCCTTAATCTGAGTCATGAAGAGACCATTGGAGCATCAGTGCTGGCAGAGATGTGTGCTGGGGAGGGGAAGAGACCTCTGTTCTCCAGTGGTCAGCTCTGTGACTATCCTGAACCATCTTGTGCTTTGTCACTCTTCAGCCTGTTGAGCTGAAGTGGAGGAGAGAAAGTGATTAAAAGAAGATAGATGAGGAAGTAAATCATAATGGTACGAAAAGGACTTTTTTTCTTCTTTAAGATTCTGTCAAGCCCTTTGAGCTCTTCTGGGTTTAGTCTCCAGCTTTAAAGTCATAAAACTGGGGGTTGTCACAGAGAGAGTGGAAATTGTGAAGCTGTTTGTTAAGTGATGGGTAAATCAAATGTGTATGGGATTTTAAAAGGGCAGCATCCATAGCCAGGAGCTGACCTCTTGTCTATTAAACATTTATGGTTACTTTTGTTCTTTGGTGTTAAATAGTCCTTAACTTGATTTCTAGAGGCAGGTATACCACAGGAAGTGTCACTTTGACTTTACTTGTTTCTTTATACTCTCTCCCTAATAGTGCACTACTGACAGACACTGCAGACAAGATCATCCAGAATAATTGGATCTTACGTTTCTATTTTTTTTATTGTGAAAGACTGGGAGAAGGTAGTAAAATACTTTTATTCTGTTCAGGTTACTTTCATCATTTGTTTCTAGGGGTGCAGACTTCTGCGTCAGGGTCCATGAAAAGTAACTACAAAAGTAAGCTTGTTGTCAGTAGATCTAAATCAGCTATGTGGGAATCTTCACTTCTATTGAACACTTATATGCAGTTCTAAGGCTGAAAAGAGCTAATACAAAAGGAGACTTGAAGTATGAGAATGAGCTAATGTTGTATGCAGTTGTTCGTCTGTTTTTACTTCTTTGAGTGTCCAAAGAGGGGAAGGACTTGAGAATTTTTGGTCAGTAGATGTATTTTTAAAGGGGGAAAACAAAAGGAAAGGTCTAGTACTGGTTGGTATCCTAATTATTTGTCAGATGCCTCAAATCAAAACCTCTCACATACTTCCTGACAGTCCATGGAAGTGAACCCCCTGCTAGAAAGCAGAATGGGATGTGGACACTTAACAAAATACATTAAAAATGAGACTTCCTTAGAGATGTTGCTTTTTTCTTTAACATTTGACTTAACTGCAAAATATATTATGCCATTATTTCACATTGTGGCTGTCTCTTTGTTCTAATATTTAAATAACTTACTTTTTACAGAAATTTTGTTGGGTTTTTTTAGATCACTGTCTTAAAATTTGAGGCCTTATCTTGACACTCTAGGAGAAAAGGTAAAGATTGAAGTGTCAAAAAACTTTATGGCCAAAGGGAATACTGAAGGTGTGTAGAGAATAAAAAGAACAGAACCATGCTGACTCGAAATGTTTGGATCTTTTGTAGAGGTCTTGAGTGAAAAATTGAACTTGGGCTTTGGACTTTCTGTGTCTGCTTCTCAAAGATTTTTTTTCTTGTAGGTGATGTAGAAGAGTACTTACTGTTTTCAGAACAGATCAACATTACAAGTACATCATATAAGATGAAACTATAGGCAGTGGTTTGCAAATGTAATTGCGAAGATGACTCTTGCCCCATTTAGGAATTTGTGGATATTAGGTATACAGTACCAAATGAAGCCCTGGTTTTGTGGGGCTGTGACATCCTGGTTTAACCATAAGAAAGTCTTTAAGCCTTCTAAATTATATTTTTGTACATTTTCGCCCCAAGAAAGTGTCCAGCACCATAATGTCGCACTAGTGTTTTTGTCAGACCTGTGGATGTCCATGAATTCTGGAAGCTGTTAACTCTGCATGTTAGGAAGAAGGGAGGGCAATAGGACACACACTGGTCTAACTCCGTGGGGTGAACAGGAGGTGTGCTTGCCTGGCAAAAATAATTTCTGAAGAATGACACCCGTATAAACTATGAGCACACGACACCCACAGAACACTTGAACTGGCTCAGAGCATCTCTGAAGGTTCGTATTAATACGTTTGTTTGACTTCATGGTCTTTTCAGGAATTTCAGGAAATCCAATGCCCTTTCAACACAAGTTCAAAGTAGTATGGACAAAAATCAGACATTTCTCTTGCTGGTGTATATACACTTTTGAAAATAGAAAAATTAAGTAGAATGTTTTCTTCTTTTTTTTACTGAAAACTGGCAAGTGTGATAGTGATGGAAGCACTGGGAATCTTGGAGCCATTTAATTTCCTGCCTTGCTTTTAGGTCAGAGTAAGACCTTTCTGTTGTTTGTTATTTACATAAAGATCATGTGAGCTTGTCAAAACAGATGGGAACCTCTACCAAGAATATAGAGCTTATAAAAACTCTTAAGTCTCATTGCAAGTATGTAATTTTTTTTTTAAGATAAATTCCTAAAGATTCTCTTTGGCTTCACCCCAGAGTTCCTCTGTGAGATAGTCTGGGATAGTTGGATTTAAAGCATCATGTTTGTGCTTTAAGAAATGCCAAATTCTTGACTTGCTGTCTGTGAACATCATTGTGTCATTTTGCTCTGAGAGTGAACAGAAAGA